>NC_068361.1:16941918-17076918 GCF_020536995.1 Dreissena polymorpha | reverse complement strand
ATATTAGAGCATGGTTAATGTTCTGTATTACTGTTTCCTCACAAATATCATAGCTAAAACGAAAAAGTACGAATCTGAGACAACTTTTTTCAATTTTGTCAATTTACCAAAGCGTGAAAAGATCCCTTTAAAATAAAGCATTTACACGAGATCACTTGCAGTGCGGTCATACCAAGTGGTCCGTGACGTCATTTTGGCTAACGCGCAAAGACGACAATTGAAAATATTGCCGCCGCTAAGAAAACTCAAATTCACGTAAGTATATCATTATTTTCTCGATTTTGAAGAAATAAAGCCCTCGCTATGGGTAAAGATGCTTTGTAAGGCTTTATTGAGTCAAAATCGAGACAATAATAAGACTCTAGTAAATAGTAAGAAAAACTTGTTTTTGACTTTTTCCATGCGTTTAAAATATAACTCGTTTACAAAAATGTTATATTGTTTTAACGATTCATCATATTTCATCGTGCAACACATATTTTCAAGTTTGATAATTTTAGGTCAGTGAGTCGTCTATTTGTGAAGTGCTTTTGTCCTCAAAATTGATTTTTTATCATAAACAATCCTATAAGGCATCAGTATGAAGCTTAAAAAGGGATAATTGAATTCATGAACAAATCATTGTGTGAATGTTTTTACAGTTCAATGTATAGTGATTTCGGATAGAACTCAGATTGCTGTTGTGGATTTGAAAACGGGGTTAAAGGTCTCCACATATGCAAAATCCTGTTGAAGCCCAAAAAGTATCTGGCATCTCTGTTGATGCTAATATCTACAGGTTTGTTTATTGTGGCAATGTCGATTTTGTCTCCATTACAACATATATATTTTGCTATGTAAGATTGGAAATACCATGACATTTTGTGGTGAAATGCAGCTTATGCATGGGTTGCCTTTGGGCCCTTTAACCTTAAGATTGCATTACATATATTTTATATTATCTGTATTAAGCCAAATTTGATCATATATCAGAGTGTATAACTGTCGTTTTTGATAGGGAACTCAAAAGAATAAAAAAAAGATGTGATATGCAAATTTATACTGAAATCAATTGCGTGATAATGAATGGGGGTAGGCATACGCAAAGTGTAATTTCTTGAGATAATCAAAGCGCTGAAGGTTCTGTAGGTGTTCGCTGCTGTATAAGTTTAGACGCAACTCAGTTTAAAAAATTATGTTATAGCTTTTTATATTGCAAGTTTTAAATGAACACAACCCATTCACATTTATAAAGAGTGTGTCTTAAAGCACAGGTCCAGATGTGTTTTTTTTAAACCATTAATAAATATAATTTAAGCTTCATTTTTGGAAAACAGGGCTTAATGCATATGCATTAATTTTCATCCCAGTACCAGAGACTATCTTGAAATGAAAAACATTATAAAAAATCAGAAATATCGTCCTTTGTTAGCTTGTGCGCATTGCACAGGCTAATCAGTGCATTAAGCCCCGTTTTCCCTGAAAGCAGCCAATATGTACAGATTTCAATGATAAAAACTAGACTGGCCAATGTCGTCTTACAAGCTGTTAAACACTATTAGTCATATACACACTGCAGTGTACCAGTGGTAAACTATAAACTGGCAGATGTGGTGGTTATCGTTCCTAGTAGACGCTCCTAGCATTTGTCGTTGAGGTTTAAATTATTAAATTTTGAGCTCCTTTTAGGAAGTACAAACAGGTAAAAATGATGTTCTGTTTTAGTCTGGTTCATGTTGCAGGACCGGCAGGTTCATTTGTTAACGACCGTGTTCGTGTATTCTACCCATTTCAAAAGCAAGTTGTGAGGACTTTCTGAATCTTGCTAGAGCAAATATGTGTTTCGTTTCATGATGGTTTTGGCAAATATGGCTCCTTTTCGAGTTTGTGTAATAAGAGATTACTGTAGATAATTGATTCGAAATGCCATGTTTGATTATAACTTTCTATAATTCGCCTTAATTAATTTACACGGTGGTTAAAGCTAAATTGTATGTTCCAAATTTCAACTAAAGCGTTAGTTGCGAGACATTCCTTTATGTTTGATATCCACTTTTTTCATGAATTCTGTTTCTAAAGGTTTCTATCTTAAGCATGTGCACTTTTTGACAATATTATCGTCATTTAAATTAATAACTTTATACAAATATGCTAGTGCATGATTTGTGCAACATACACGAAAAGCGATCCTTCCGAGTTATCCGTTGATTGCAGAAAAGTTTGCAGATTTTTTACACGAAGCAGTAATCTGAAATATTTAGTGTCTATCAATTCAATATCTTTGCTTGATGGAAGCCCCATGTTTACGAGCAAACATTTAGGATTGATGCTTACCTTGTCGGTAATTCAATCGCATTAATTATCTGAATTAATTATCCTAAGGAAAATAATGTTTGGGATCTGTGAAAGTTACCATTTGTTTAGCAGTTTTATGCCCCTATATTTGAACCCACTTATATTGTATATATATAGCTCAAACGCTGGTGCAAACATTATGTACAAACATTGCTAAGTTTCTGTTGGTACTTGAATTATCAGATTGCATTAATTCAATTAACTTTATCATGTTTCGTCTTTTCCAGTAATATTACTTTATATACAATTTTCATATATCATCATATAAGGAAAATTCTAATAAAAAATGATATTCATGATATTGCAATGATGATATTTTCTCTCTTGAAAAGGTATATATACAGGTTATGACATCTGCCTGTTTCACTTTTGATTGAATATTGAATATTGAAATGTTGTGACCTATTTAAAATTAACGTTGTACAGTTATTTCTGGAAAAAGAAATGTTTTAGTTTTGCTGAAAATGTAAATATTGTCTTATAACAAATCTGTTTATGTTTTATTATAAATACTTACATACGTTATTCAGTGCCTTTTCCCTACGATAATCGGGGACAGCCCTCGTACGTTTAATTTAGAAACGCCTATTGATTTTGAAAGGCTTGTTAATACTTAGTTTCAAAACGGAATAGCTCAGACTCATTCTGCAACTTAAGAGAGCGGACGGTTGAGCAGCTAAACTGCAAGCATGGTCGAATTCAGTTGCGATGTTCGCCGGAAGTTTATCGTACTTATACTGGTAATGTGTGGCACATTAGACTACACCAAGGCTAATCATGGTAGGACAATTTTATTATCTCTTTATATTCTGTTCTATATGTTTTAATTTAACTGCAGACAGTGGATACGATAGGGTCATTATTTCGTGTTTTCGATTGGTCCGTCGATCTGTCCGGATAAATTAAAGTTATTTACGTGATCTATTTTTTCGCACGATTATCCAAATAAAAGCAGCCGAACATTTATTCCTATCAAATTAAGAAGAATATGTTTCAATGTAAATTCAACTTACTATTCATTTAAAAATACCATAGAATATGACCAGAACAAATATAACTTATTGAACAGATGTTCATCTTCGTAAGAAGGTTTGTAAGGTAAAGTTTCAAACCCACATGTGCAATTGCGTGCTATGCCAACAATGCGAAAATGTTGCAAGCTCTTTTTGCGTCTTTAATAACGGTTATGTAATACCAGATTGAGTTCGATGTGATAACGAGTCGTAACTGGAAAAGGCAGCATTCTTACATAAGCCTTGTCTTGCGAACATGTATCTTATGCCATATATGGCCAGCCTGCGCATTCGTCTCATAGACTGACTTGGCAGCTCCAGACCAGACTGCGTAAATTTTATTTAAATTATGTCAAAACCATAAGTAAAGCATGTTGCAAGGAAAATGTACCTGTCGAGTCACAATTTATATTTCATGCTTAATCAGATAGAGCCTCGCCAAGTTTTAATTAATAGTTCCAGGGTGCAGATTCAACGGGGTTTCCCGGGTGTAATACACGGGTTGAACAGAATTTAAACACACCGTTAAGAACGTTATTTTTGCAAATATCTCAAGTTATTGAAATAAATTTGCAAAAATCTTAAGTGCATAAAAGACAATTTTTTGCAGTTTGTGCCGATATCTTATGGTATAAGAATAAATCCTTGAATACGTCTAACATCGTTGACAAAATTTCACGTTGCGTGAACAAAACCGTGTACGATAAAAGCAGTAGGTACGGATTTTTTTAACAAGAATACATGCTTATTAAATAAAGTAATTTCTATGTATTTCACATTGCCATAAGCAGCATAAAAATCTGTCTTTAATGCACTAGTTGAAATTCTTAAAAAAAAAAAAAAGTTATTTGAAATAAAGCACCCCTTACCGTCGTGTATACATCTTTTAAAGTTAAACGAGGGAACTCCACAAAGTCACGTGATCCTGCACCCTGAGTTCACCTTTGCACATTGTGTACATGGGGTGCTTTAATAAACCGTTATTTCCGTCGTCCATCTGTGAGAGTGTGAGTGCTCGCGTTCGTAAATCTTTCTTTTTCCAAAGGCCCTCGGGCCGTAATGTCGGCAACGGGCATATTTTAGACGTACGGCCCAGCTCTGTCGTGTGTTATTGTCTAATTATTCACGAAATTAAGTGTGAAGCAACCCCGTTCGCATAAAAAGTACTGTTTACAATAGTGTAATTTATTATCATAATTATACATCTGTTTTATTGAATGAGCTGTTTGGAAAACATAAATATGAACGATCGAAGAATATTGGGTCGATAATAAATTGCCTACAATGTATATAAAGTAATATTTGGATTAATCTCAAAACTTGTTAACCATTGCAGTCAGTCGTAAACAAATCGGCAACATTCTATATCGCTCTAGAATTCACAATTTCTTGGAGCTACAACAGGGCATTTCCTAGTTTGCTGAACAATTTTCTAGGTGATTAAATCGTGAATAAATTAAAGTCCTGACCAACATTTCTGGGTTACGGAATTGGTGATATTCAAAATAGGCAGATGTGTCCCGTGTCATCATGTTCAATGCATGGACTAAACTAATATGCATCAAGAAACCAACCATATGTTTTTATTTTCAAACTGACAGGGCGGTGAAATGATTTTATCAGGACTTGTATTGCGGATATCTTACCTACACTAATTAATTTAAAAACCAATGTGACTCATGCCTCGTGTTCAGTCTAGTTTGGTTTACATATTATATTAGGCAGGATCAAGCACGAGTATAAAAAAGGTTATAATAGGCGACTGGTTTCAATTATATGGAATACATTATAAACATTTGAAATTTCGTTACTCCGGTTTTTATTTGTTAACTGGGTCATTAAATAAATTTAACTGAATGTATGATGTCGTTAATTGTTGTTAATGTTTTCAAATAGTTATGCAATGGTGTTAACTTGATGTTTATTTATACTTTTTCAATTTGTTATAATAATACAATTTATGTTCAGTGTGGAATTATGCGAGCCTTACAACCAGTATCAATTCTCTGATCACAGCTTGCTTCATATCTATGTTATGTGTTGTATGTACATATCATGCATTTTTCAGGAAAAAATAGTAAAATATAGTATGGAAATATAAGCAATTAAAAATGGTAAATTAATGATTATTTTAGTGGCTATTGGCAAGAATGCGAGACAGACGGACGGGTCCAATGCGAGTCTTGCTGTGGATGGACGGACGGACACCTGTTCGCAGACGGCGTCCGTATCCGCAGAATGGACGCTTGATCTGACTGAGTATTACCTCATAGATGGTGTGAAGATATATGCTGGTATGACGTTACTGTTTTAGTATCTTAACGACACAAATACGGAAATGCATCGGCTTACGTAATAAACCATGTTTTACTGGTCATGAAAAATCCTTCGTGAATCAAGGAGGTTGATAAAGTAGAAGTGCTACTAAACATACTGGGTCCTCGTATAATGCAGCATAAAGCGTTTTGAGGACCTCATAAACTTTTCAACTTAAACACACACGTACGAATGCACGCACGTGCGCGCACGCGCACACGCACGCACACACACACACATACACACAATAAAGAGATTATTCAGGTCGACTAGGAAAGGCGGATTGGGACGCATTGATCAGTTACATGGTCATTTTTTATATTATTGAAAGTGGAAATGGTTGGGAATTGTGTTTAATAATTAACACTTATAATGATGATACCACCGACCAAGGTCCATTATTTATACTTGCAATTAAGCAAAGTAATGACGCATGTTATATTATTGAAATCTAGATTAGTAACTAAAAACTGGTTACGTCTTCGTAGTCACTATCTGATTGTAATGAGAAAAAAATCATTACTCTGATCTGCAATGTAGCAGAATTATGACCCTTTAAATTGAGAAAAGTCTGGTTTAGCCTTGCATGGAACAACTCCGTAACTCTACAGTTATTCAATTGAAACAATTGTTTTTGAGGACATGTGTTAATGGGAGGTCAGTGATCAAAGCTTAAACATCGCACCAGCAATAAAGCAGATTTATGCAAAAGTTAAACGTTAAAAATCAAGTTTAAGGTTGATGTACAACAGTACGCATCTCTGTATTTATTACACGTCAGTTCATTTATTCGAAACTTGATGTACCTGATGTAATGGCAATTATAAAATTTGAAATAAAATCAATCTTTATTTGTGTGTCATATATTCATATTTATGTTTGAATTGACCTGGTGAAAAAAACTAGCAAATTACAATTCATCAAATATATTATCATCTACTCTAAACACATTAAAGCTCGCCTCTCCTTGCGAGCCTTATTAATGCTGTTCTCAGGTGCGATAAGTTTTTTCGCGTTGTTGATTTAGAATTTTAACAGCAAGAATTGTGTGTATTGGCCTATACATATACCATCGAGTGACGTGTTAGTGTAAAATATAACTGTCCTCTTGAATAATGATAACCGCTTGATTTAAAACGTCTCTTTACTCATAGTTATGCGTAAATTTATTATTCTCAAAATACTATTTAATTCTCATCATCTTTATAACCCATATCATCATCATTATCATTATTATACAAATATTAAACCAAAGACAAAATAGGAGTGAGTGCTTGTATTCGACGGGACTTTCAACATAAATATGCAAACAAACAATTCTTCTGACGCCCGTATGTGTTCCGTGTGCAACGGATATCGATCTCAATGGCACCGCTCAGTTGATCGAGTCTCGAGACGACTGTAAACGATGTAACATCTTTGTTCAGATGTCTTTAGAACTGAAACGATACTATTTAAATGCTGTAGGGCATGTAATTATGAATACTTCACATGCTCAAGTGTGGCATGTGAAAAAATGCACATTTATTCATAACAATTAGACGTCAAGTATATACCTCAAATCAAGAGTTACTCTTTGAGTAAACTGATCTCCGCCAATGCCCAAAGTGCACACAGCACGCCTCAAATGCCGATCAATCACGTTATGTTGCTTAAATATTTAAAATTTACAAATGTGAAACATTAATTTGTTTAAAGAAGCTGCTATAATCTGCAAGATTCATTCACCACCACCAATCAAGAGAAGTGTACATGACTTCACGTACATTCCATACAATAATCAGTAGTTATAAACGATTCAGGTAAATCCGCGAGCGGGATACGCAACCCTACTGCTCATTTTTTCTTTTCTTATTTTTTAATTTTAATGGCAGGGGGACGTATGAGGACCCATGGCTCAAGACCGGTGTCTAGGTGCCTTCATCACCTCCCTCTAATTTTAGAGAAATCTAGAAATAAGCAGCTATTATTATACTGTAAAAATTAAGTATTCTTTAGAAAAAATTTAATTAAAACATTATCAATTTTATTGCGCAAATTAACATAATAAACAAAAATTAAAAGCATCCCGCACACACCCCGGACATCAACAAGAAACAAAGAAATCACTCAAACCATAAACTCCATAAAAAAACTTAAAAAGAATGTTGATAAATCATAAGTATTCCGATAAATATATATACGCATATAACGATAACAGCTATATTAAACCGACTTCAACATCTAACCAGTCATATCAAAATGAAAATATTAAGTAATCGTAAAATAAGAATATTTTTTAAAATTAAACGTTCATTACGTAAGACAACAACAAATAATCACACTGACATTTAAACATATCAAGATTTCAATAAATATGCTGGAGGTACTATCTCCAGGAAGTGAGAGTTTCGAAAAACATGAAACCCAGAACTTAAAAACCTCATTCAAACACACTATGAAGTAAAAAATGAGTCAAAATAATCAAGAAAACTAGGCTGCTTCAGACATAAATGAAAATACACCCATCGTCTTTCTCAGTAAAAGACTCGGTTCGTGCTAAGATCCCATCTCACATGGACTAAAATACCGAACTGAAAATATACTTAATATAGACTTTATAATTGCAAAATTATAAACGTAAAAGCAATGTAACCAATCATTTAAACATACATAATTTTTTTATGTTCATTAAGGGCGGGCGGGCGGGGTTATCACCCTTTCGTTTTCTTGATCCATAACGTTTGCCTGTCAAGTACACCCTCGAATGGCGACTCAATAGATGTGCAAATCATATATACCCCGAAACGAAAAACTCGTGTGCTTTCGCGCTAAAGCTTACACACAAAACCCGTGCATTATTCGCGCTAAACCATTACCATAATCTCTCTTCTAAACAACACGCATTAAACCATACTACTGGTATACCGTATTTATCAAACCGAGAATAATTTCATGTAAACCTTACGGAATAGCTGAAAACAAGAGCGTTGCATAAATGGTTGGTTAGGTCGGGGGTAATATAATGATATTTATTAATTCATTAAATGGCGTACTAAACAATGAGCCTATTTGTAAAAAGTTTTGCTTTGAAGTTTAAAGATTTTAAATTAAAGAAATTTCAAAAAACAATGCATCACCTATGTCGCATTTGGGAGTATTTACTTTTGATATTTAAGTATATTTCTTAATAGGTAAATACACGAGTTTTAAGACTGTATGAAATGTATCGATACGCTGGCCTAATATTTATAAAATCCTTACAAACACACACGTATGTTCGAGACATGTTGTTTGAAAATTGATTATTTTCTAAATTGGTACTTCACGGTTGTTTTTACTTGCTTTAATCGCATTTATTTTACAGATAATGAAACTAAATATAAAATCGAAATGGGACTGGCACTTGGGCAGTACGAGGCAGTCACCATCATGAACACCAATACATATTGGTATCCCGCCAGCAACGGTCCGTACAGACATGTTCGAATAACGGCAAACCCACAAAATCAACCTCTGAAACTCTGCGAGCTCGAGTTATGGGGTGACTCAAAACCAAGGACACCTCGTGAGTAAATGTCATAGATAAAAAAATAAGAATGTATCTGGCCAACTGTTTGTGATTTAAATCCTTTATGGGGCGAAGCTGCTTTATATGTAGCATCGCAAAGGGTTGACATAGGCATATTTTCAAGTCGATGAAATCAAAGTAGTTTCATGAAGTAATTGTCATTGTATTAAAATTATGGCATATTGGGAAGAAGTTTTCGTATCCGCTTGCGAACTAAGCAACCCTAAAACTGCGCTCTGTTTGACATATCATATGCGGGCCATTCCGCACCTATCGTTTGTAAGGGAGTTACTGCAATTTGTTAAAAGAAATATCTCATATTATGCAACTTATGAACGTATGAATCTTGCCTCATTCTTCCTGTCGGTTTATCTTTAATACACCTATTATCTTATTTGATTGCCCCATATTTATAATCAACCCTTAATAAGCGTGTTGAACAGTTTCTTTGATATTCTTGTTAGTAGAGGCCGAAAATGGTGCGATAAGTCAAATATGATTTATGAAATATCAAATTAGGCCCTTAATGTCGATTTTCCTGAATTAAATGTATACATAGTGTTTGTTTAACCATTTGACGTATGTTTTTTTTCATACAGTTGATAATTGGTTCCTACTTTATCAATACTATTTTCGGATAAATTATATTTTAAACATGTATTTTTATTGCGTTCTCATAAGTTACTTAATAACATGTATGGACAAGTCAAAAGTGCAATATTATATACAATGTACATCGAAAATATAAAAGTATGTATTTTTTCGACATGTGATATCCGGGAAGATTGAACATGTGAGAGTAGGTATATTTCCGGTTTGTTTGGCATCTGTACGAGAGGGCATATATCATTTTGACTTGAATTTGACGATGTGGCATATTGTCTAGTGGGCATTTGTCTGACATTACTATCTCTCGGTTTATGTTGAGTAAGTCGTCCTTCCTTCAAAGGTTTATATGTCCGATATTTCCGTCTAGCTGCTCTAATGTGTTGCAATGAGTGTCGTCGTTCACTTAAAGATTCGCTGCCCTAATTTTTAGCAGTGTGTGTTTTTCTTCTTTTAAATGTTCACTTACTTGCACAGTTCCTGCATAAAGTTTATAAAGCGTGAAGGTTTTAAATGACATATTGTGTCCGGTTCTTTACACAATTTGAAACATGGCGTTTTAAGGCATAATTACAGCATGTTTTACGCAAAAATATTGTTGGAAAAAATAGATAGAGGAATTCAACATTGATGAACCAGATAAAGTTTAATACATTCAAAACGTATCCCATCGCATAACATATAACTTTTTTCATTTTAGAATTCCGGGTTTTCACTGGTATCGCTATGTCGAATCCGCCCGTCCGTACAGTCTCATCTGTGTGCCAGATAGAGTGCTCGTCGATTTGCCTGGGTCAAACAAAACCAGCGTGCGTAACCGCTCAGTTCGACCAATCGAGGAAAAGCTGCGCTTTGTTTGACGGATTCGAGCACGTGGAATCTCCCACTAATGCAAACAAAACAGTTGTGTTTGCCTTTGCTGCCCACATCTTTACAAAATGACTGATTAAAATTCCCCAAACGAGTGTTTTTGCAATGGTCAATGTTTTTTTACCGGGTAACATCAATATGTCGATATGTCAATAGATTTGTTAACGAATAATGTGAGACAAAAATATTATTTATGTTAAAATAAGCGGTTTGAGATGTATCACTAACGGTACCAAATAAAATTATTCACATCGAAATGGCATTTTCACATAACAATTATTTCATATTTTGTCTCTGTAAAGATTTGTAGTTTTGAAACTCATTGTTTTTCCCAACTTACGCCCATATTACTTTGTATCGAAATAGTCAAAGAACCTATAATGATGTAAATGAATACAAACAAACATTTTTAACATAAATTGACATGAAAAAAGAGAGTTTCTGGCAGTGTTTTAAAGTCTTCACTTTGATGCTTTTCATGCAAACGTTTTAAAACACTTTCGATAACTAAAAGTCCATTTTTTATATTATATTATGTGTTTCTGAAACGTTTCCATCAATTTATATATTATATTAAGTACGAAACAAATTTGCGTTGTTTTACACCAGGTACGTTCAGTTAGCGCGTGGAGATCATGGCCGATAACAATGAAAAATGTTTGTTTATCATTGCGACGGTTTCAACGCGTTTTATTTTATTATACGGTTGCCCTTATAGAACATATTTCAACAAAGTTGTATTAAAAGACACTTTTTCAAAACTAGTATGTTAAGAACTCTTTTGCTACAACCACACACTAATTATTAAAACGTGTGCATGTCTCAAAACTAATTGAGGACAGTATGAGAAAATGCTGATCTTAAAATGTCCCTTGTATTTTTTATATGTATTATTTATTTATGTTAAAAATCATGTTTTGCTGACTACTGTTGTGAAACGATAAGATCTACAGTGTTTAATATTTTGATCTTGTATCAAGTAAGCAGGCGACGAGAATTTCAGCATAACAAATTCATATTAAATAATGTAATAAAAAAGTGCGCAGTATTACAAATCAGACACCGCTAAATGTCCTTTCACTTTTTAAAATGTTAATACGCAGTTCAATCAAAACGATGCAATATAAGTCGGTATAAAACAAAAAGATATTGCACTCAATTCATTTACACATTTGCAATAATATTGTTTTATTCTAAAATTGTGTGTTTGTGTTGTTCGTATTCAAAGAAACATTCTTTTAATTAATGTTGTTTTTTTAATATTTGTGTATATCTGACATTACATTTTGTCCAGTCAACTTATATATAAGTTTTAATATAAATGTCATTGCTTATAATAATATGGAATTGGCAGTGTTCTGCTTGTAAAACGATTTTATGCATTCCTACGACCTAATAACATCGTTGATGTTCAATCTTTACATGTTTGCAATTTTAGTCGTTATAATTAACCTAGCAAATGAAATAAAAAATACTGACAAATCTTAACAGGTTTAAAGCGCAACTTATGTTAATTAAATTATGCTGTTTTTTTCTATATTTTAATTTATGCTGTGTAATTGTTGCAAAACTTTTTGAAAAATATATTACATTGATTTTTGGGGTACATATTATACCAAGATTATATATTACAAAAACTTGAAAATAATTCTCGTTAAAAGAAATTTCACGTATGACTGCTAGAATCTCAAAATATTCCATTTGCTAAAGGTTTTATTTGTTATTTCCGAAAAAACAAGACTAACACTTAGTTTAACAGAAGGATTGGAGCTAATTATAGTATGTATCAGACATGTGCCGTGTTAACAGACCGTAATATGTATAAGATCATGTATTGTTTGATTGTTGTTTAATAGGAAAACTGACTCGCGCTTCAGTTAACAATTTTGTGATTGCGTTTAATGTACTCGGATTAAAAGGGGCCTTTACATGTGGTGTTTCACAACTAATTTTGAAGATTTATATAGATGTTGTTGACAGTTTGTATTATTTTGTGATTGTGTTTTATGAACACGGTTTTTAAGACTTTAAAATGTATGTTGTGTTTCACAGTTTATTTTAAAGATTTATATAACTATTGTTAACAGTTGATAGAGTTTTAAATTTTGAATGAACAGTCGTTTTTTCCAAATAAATTGTCATGAGAACCAGACAACCTCTGACACATACACACATGGTTTAACAAAATGCCGTTTTGTCGAATTATTTTAATTAAGGGTGTGTGTGTACCAGGAATTTTAAATAAAATTATAAATTTCAAGAAATTATTATAAATCACATTTCTAAAATACAAACTTCTTCTGAATCTAGTTTTGAACACATCGTTAATTTATTAAAATACAATCCGAATCAAATATGCATATTTGGTTGCGTTTGAACCTTTAATTATATTGTGACCCATCACTGAGTATAAAACGAAAAATGACGATGGGACTGACAAAGATACACTGACTACCAATTTCGCCTGCTAAAGTTTTCTTAATAATGTGTTTTGTTTGTCAGAACTGGGTCAGAATTCTTGATAAAAGGCATTTGAGTGCATATAATGTAACCAAATATAACACCATCTGCTTATAAATAAGTATAATATCCTCAAACAAATGAATGTAAAAATCAGTCACTGTAACACAAACTTGCAAGAAGTAGGGTGAGGTATCGTAGCCATCATTGTCATTTGGAAACTGTATTGTTGTTGTACTACTGTTGGCTAAAACTATTTAATGTTGCTGCTTTCCTAATGGCGTGTTAAATAGATGTGTTAATGTGTTGTTATTTTTTTTATATAAATGCTTTAACTTAAGCACTGATTGATGAATGTTGCTTGCAATTAATGTTGCTTCTTAACCAGCAATTAATTACTGTTAATGCTAGTTTATAAAATTGTTACAAACCTGATGGTGTACATGTTTTTCCTTATACATATTCTGAAAAAGTTTATCATACCATTTGTATTATTTAAATGTTTGCAATTTGAAATGAGTCAACAGAAAAGAAATCTGGGTAAACTTGTTAATGTACATTGATTGAATAGTGCATTTTCTCACCCGATTTGTACATAAAATCGTAGTAAAAACAAAAATATAATATTTCGCAATTTAAAATCAATGCCATTTAAAAAACGGATTTCCATTTCAAATGTGTAAGATTTCTTTATATTTCACTTTATAAATTGTGCATTTTTTACTTACAGTTTGAGATAAGATTTATGTTTGTGGTTTGACAAAATACATTTGAGAAGATTTCTATTGACGATACCTGTAAGAAAATCAAACATATTAACATTTACATGAAAGTCTTAAGACGTAAGGACAGTTCAATCTAGATCATTTTGATCGCTATACAACTTGCTTACTTGCACTCGGCTTAAAAATGTATGTTGTGTTTAACAATTAATTTTAAAGATTCAAACATATATTTTTGACAGTATATATAATTTTGAACTAACAGTTGTTTATTCAAATGAATTGTCGTGAGAACAAGACAATCTTTGACACAAAAAATACACACATGGTTTAACAAAATGCCGTTTTTGACAAATTATTTTAATTTAGGGTGTGTGTGCTTATCAGGAATTGTTAATAAAATTATTCATTTCAAGAAATTATTATTAAGCACATTTCTAAAATACAAACACATTCTGAATCTAGTTTTGAACACATTGTTTATTTATTAAAATATCATCCGAATTAAATATGCATGTTTCGTCGCGTTAGAATCTTCAATTTTATTGTGAATCATCACTGGATATGACACGAAAAATTGCCATGGGAATGACCACGATACACTGCCTACCAATTTCGCCTGCTAAAGTTTTCTAAATAATGTGTTTTGTTGGTCAGAACTGCGTCAGAATTCTTGATAAAAGGCATACGAGTGCATATAATCTAACCAAATATAACACCATCTGCTCATAAATAAGTATAATATCATCATATAAATGGATGTAAAAATCAGTCACTGTAACACAAACTTGCAAGAAGTATGGTGAGGTCTCGTAGCCATAATTGTCATATGGCAACTGTATTGTTGTTGTACTACTGTAAGCTAAAATTATTAAATGTTGCTGCTTGTCTATTGGCGTGTTAAATAGATGTGTAAATGTGTTGTTGTTTTTTAATAAATGTTTTAACTTAATCACTGATTGAAGAATGTTGCTTGCAATTAATGTTGCTTCTTAACTAGCGATTAATAACTGTTAATGCTAGTTTATAAAATTGTTACAAACCTGATGGTGTACATGTTTTACCTTATCAATATTCTGGAAAAGTTTAACACACCTTTTTGTATTATTTAAATATTTACAATTTAATATTTAAATATTTACAATTTAAAATGAGTCAACAGAAAAAAAATCTGGGCAAACTTGTTAATGAACATTGATTGAATAACGCATTTTCTAACCCGATTCGTACATACAATCGTAGTAAAACCAAAAATATAATATTTCGCAATTTTAAATCAATGTCATTTAATATACGGTTTTCCATTTCAAATGTGTTGGATTTCTTAATATTTCACTTTCTAACTTATGCATATATTTACTTACAGTTTGAGATAAGAGTTGTGTTTGTATTTTGACAAAATACATTTGAGAAGATTTCTATTGACAATACATATACAAAAATCGAACATTAAAGTCTTAAGACGTAAGGACAGTTCAATCTAGATCATTTTGATCGCTATACAACTTGTGTACTTGTTCTCGGCTTTAAGATGTATGTTGAGTTTCATAATTTACTTTAAAGATTTATATAGATGTTGTTGACAGTTTGTATTACTTTTTGATTGCATTTAATGTACGCGGTTTTAATATTTTAAAATGTATGTTGTGTGCCACATTTAATTTTAAAGATATGACAGTTTATATAACTTTGAATTAACAGTTGTTTATTCCAAAGAATTGTCGTGAGAACAAGACATTAAACATACACACAAGGTTTAACAAAATGCCGTTTTTTGACGAATTATTTTAATTAAGGGTGTATGTGTGACCAGGAATTTAAAATAAAATTATTCATTTTCATAAATGTTTATTAAGCACATTTCTAAAATACAAACTTCTTCGGAATCTAGTTTTGATCAAACAGTAAATTTATTAAAATAATCTCCGAATCAAATATGCATGTTTGGTAGCTTTTGAACCTCCAATTATATCGTGAATCATCACTGGATATGAAACGGTAAAAAATGACCATTTGAATGACCTCGATTCACTGTCTACCGATTTCCTATAAAGAAAATCAAACATGTTAACTTTTACATAAAAGTATAAAGACGCAAAGACATAACAATCTAGACCATTTTGATCGCTAAACAACTTGTTAATTTCCCCCAAAAAATAAAGATCGCAAGCTCAAATTATTTTATAACCTTGCACAAGTAATACACGATCTGTGTCAATGAGGTTTTTTGAAATTTTGATCCTACTTTCCATAGTGTAAGTTTTTATATAAATTTAAGTGTTAACTTGTGTGCATATTAGCAGCTGTGTTTTGCTTATTATTAAAATACACGTTTTCATAACCTTGTTGTTTGAAAAGTTTGTATTTCATTTCAACCCTCACTCAAAACGATTTGTCTAAGATTTGCCAACGACATTTTATTAGCTGTATTTAAGTTTCTCTCCTCATCCATGTGACATATTTATTCAGTTAAACATGTGAGCATTACAGCTTATTTCTAGGAGACGAAACTTCACTGTATAAAACTAAGATTGTTTCAATAAAGTTGTCCTCCATTATTAAACCAATATTAATAATGCAAAAATACACGGTTCAATGTTCGAAAATGTCCACATAAATGTGCTCAATCATCAACATTGTTTATATTGAATATATAGTTTTCATAAGGTAATTGTATTCATAAGGTAATTGTATTTGAAGTTTCATCTTCCAAACGTGTCTCATTAGATAAGACAATATACAAATATGTCTGCATGGATGTATTATGTCTGCAATATATCAAAGTCCGCGTTTAACTCAATAAGTAAATACAGTATGCTAGCTGATCAAAGCAAGCCTTTCTCACTATATTTAAAACCGTGGCATGTCCGTCGTCATCATTCGGCTTTTGAACACTCTAGAAACCTCATTAATGTCCAATCGTCTTGAAGCAGAACATTGACTTGTGTCTACATGGTATCAACAAATGGTCAGTGAGTAAACTTGAAAAATGCTTGAGAACACTTCATAATTCATATTTTGGCCCAATCATCACGAAACATGCTATGGAAATTATTGTGTTTTTTTTTATATCTATGTCAGGTTAGAAAAATGGTTTCCGTCTAAAACATGGCTGCTAGCAGGTTAGGCAGTTTTCTTACGTGACTATATTGAAAAATGGAAAACAAAAAAGAGATATACATTTTACCCAATAATCATGAAATTTACTCAGAATATGTATTCTTATGATTTAAATTCATTGGGAGAGTTTGAAAATGGTCTGACAAAAAACTTGGCGGCCCGGATACGATGAAGTGTTCCTGGTCTGACGTGATGAAATAGTATTGTTCCAGACTTCAATTTAGTAATTTCAAAAAAAAAAACAGTTGCAACATTATTTGCCTAACTTTTAAACTTGGTCGGACATTCGTTTAAATTCAGATAAATCAATGTCATAAGGGTTAAAAAAGCTATGTTAGAACTCACATTAATCACATAAACATCACAACAAAACCCAGATCAGATCAATTAAGTTTCCTTGGGTCTTAGGTCAGAACCGCATTGCTATTGGTCATCTGGCTTTAAGCTCGTAATGAACACTATTACATTCAAATATTAAACATCTTTATTCAAATGACAGACCAAATAGACACCATACTAATCATAATGAAAACACAGAAAGTTAAACACACATCCAAGGGCGGTTCCATGATTTCTGGTTAGGGGGGGGGGGACGGGATATTGAAAGATTTGCCTAGAGGTCCAGGGGGCCGCTAGGGCCCCTAGTGGGTGCAGGGCATAGCCCTGCTAGGGGGTCCAGGGTCAAAGTACCTTCTTATAATGCCAAAAAAGTGCAGAGTTGATATTTTGGGCCCCCCCCCCCGGAAGCTCCACGATTTAAGTGATTTTGAAGGCTTTGACAAGTATAAATAGGTGATTTAGATCTAGTCAAGTGTGAAACGTCAAATGAATTGACTTTACTTTGGCGATTTTAGGGGTGGGGTGAGCGTACGCTGCGTCCGCCCCCCCCCCTGGATCCGCCTATGACATCGGAAAAAAGTATAAATGTGTTAATGTGTAATGCGATTTTCTTTTTAAACTCGACTTAAATATTACATCAACATATACACAAACAAAAAACAGTCAAAATAAGGATATTCATTGTTTTGCAGATAGTGAATCTCTACTTGTTAACGTTCTTGCATGAATATCCGTTCTTAACTGTTTATCCGTGCTTACCTGTTTACCATGAGTGCTCCCTTTCAAAGTGTGACTTAGCAAAGAAAGGTTAAAACAATCTGATGTTATGTTGTCTTCAGCTTTGACAGTATTTTAGAAAATAATGATAAATGACACACATTATAAAGATTACCCTCAGACTGGAGCTTAATGACTTACGCGTAGAAATGCATTTAAGAATAAACGTTTATATTTTACCTTAAACCAACATAAAGAAAATATGAAGCAAAAACAGATATTTACCTTTTTATTTTTAAAGAACGTATTCTAAGACGAACTTATTTGGATTGTTTGCAAACGTACTTTAAAAGTCTTGGTCATACTGTTCAAGTATCGGGTCAATTTAAATATATCCTACGTACACAAGGAATAAAAACACGACAAACAATATTGTTAAAAGGAGATAACTATTTGTGTATTCGATTTGGCAAAGCCTAATAATTTTAAGTAAATTTTCCACGGACTTTCCCTAATCTGTTGCTCTTCAAATGACATATTTTTCCTCTATTCAAGAGATTTTTAAAATTAAAAATTATTATGTTGTTAAATAAAAAAAAAATTAACTTGATATTAAAATGATTGGAAATGAATACGGGTTGATATATCTTAAACCTAACTCTTTAAAAAAATGGTCACTTCATCTAAATAAATTACATTTTATTGTTTTGCTCCGTTGAATATTTCATATAAAGCAATTAAATATTTTGTTCCATGATCATGTGCAAACGTTAATTACCCATGTTATTTTGATCAGAGATCTATTAAGCTTTTGCCCTTCTAATCAGGTAGCACCTATAATCTTTTTTTTAATCGGTCTGATAGTAACAAACATTTGATTTTCATAAACCGTATCCAACGATGGAATAAAATATCACTGTTTTCGAACAGCAAGATTTATGTACTGAGTTTTGTATACATGTATTGCCGTCCTATCCTTTCGGGAACCAGTACTCAAATACAAATTTTGATTGAAAAAACTGGTTTGTAACCTCATGTACGGAAAGTCACGAGTGGTTTCGAAAATCCACGAATTAAATGAAAACATGGCTAACCGGAAGTAGGTAGAGAAAATACTATTTGGAGAAAACAAGAGATTTTCGATGTTTATGGGTTTCGAGATGTTTAACGTGAAAGGATACCAACAATGAATGAATCATGGAATTAAATCGCATAGAGAGTCAGGTACATTATTTGACTTTGTAGTATATAAGCTTTACTAGTTAGGCTCTTGTCGACATGAGATTATTGTTACTTTGTTAGACTGTTCAGGTAATTTATTGTTTTTATTTTTTGTTAAATGCTTTTATTTCAAAAGTAATGAAGCTGAATATTACCCTTAATATCATGTTGATTTCATTTTTCTCCTTGGCAAATAGTTTTCGATATATTAAGAGCTATACTCACTGGCTATAGTCTTTTAAAACCTGCTGATTTCAGCAAGATTCTGCTGTGTACTGGTTAAGGGGTTATGGAGGTTTCGGTAAATGACAAGTTCGGTAAATTGATTTATATAGTAAAAGCCGTGGAGGTTTCGGTAAATTGATTTTATAGAGGAGGTATACCTACAACGAGGTGTTAATGACACCTATTAGCGGCTTACAATAACATTAGGGGCATTTATTTGCAAACTGTGGATTAATTTTGATGTACATTAATTGAGTTGTTTGGCACTAATTAAATTATCTGTTTGAATGTACGGACTTGATTTTATCAAATTAGAGATGTTAGCAAAGTGTTTTTATTAATTATCCAGGCTTGCAACCTATTAATATTCTAATCGATGGAGGTAAATTATATAATAGAGATGGAGTCACCGTAGACACACCGGTAAGTCTTAGTAATTTCTTTGTGATAATAGAGATACATTAAAATTGTGTATTTGCATTTCTTTTGTGGTCGCCTGTAATGCCGTTATTTAAAACTGATTATAAGTAATGCCAATAATTATTTTAATTAACGTAAATAAACAGATAATGGCTGTAAATTTAAAATCATATTATGTTATAACTTTGCTTTATTTATGCTCGGTGAGGAGAGAAGGTGCGCACGAACAACGACTTGGAAGGTAACTATAATACAATTAGCATTATTAATTTATAAGTAAGAAACAATTCACAGTTTCACATTGGATATTATTCGTATATTAATATTATACTTTCATAGTATACAATATCGGTAATAAGCATTTGTTTTATAATACTGTTATTAAAAACTGATAAAAAATGACATAATCATGTTATTAAGTACACACATATGTTTTTATTATAATTACAGGATGGCATAAACGCATCAACGCACGAGCGTGTTCAGCCAACCTTGGTCTTTACAAGTTGGCCAACCTTCTCAGAGAGGAATCTGAGACAGTTGATCTACATATACGGCTGGTGAGCCAGCACCTTCTCACGAAGATCAGACGGAAGAAGTATGTTACGATACACGGCAGACTACATCAAGCATGGGATGACTACGAAGAGGAGAAGCTGACAACCACTGATCTACTGAGGATCATCAGCCACATCAATGCCCTTGGACCATCCACAGCGGTCCACCACATGCTCGACGACGACGAGTCATGAACGATGAAAGACTGATATGGTTGAAATGTAACATTAAATTGAACAGTGTCGTACATGTATCTCATTTGTATTAGAAATGTAATTAAATTAAATCAGCATGCGGAAAATCTGAATGATAATAATGTGTCGTATTAATATTGTACTGTGTCAAAAATGTATCTAATTAATATGTGATTACTCCCTCATATTCAAATATATATATTGTATCCAAGGTTTAGTTGTTGCTTATTTATAATATATGGTAAATAAAACGGATTACAAAGAAAATCAGTTATTATTTTTTTATTGAACCGATTTGTTTAGGCAAAAAATGATATCAGTTATTGTTCCAGCACAGTAGCCAGGTGCCTGTGTATTAATTTGATAAGATAATGATCATCACAGCAGCTTGCTATTACACAGTGTATTAATTCTGCTGGCTTTGTGTTAGATGTCATTGTTATCAGTTTTCAATTATGTGTATCTCTTCGCTTAACTCAACGTTCAATGGCACGCGCACTTAACATAATTATAAAACATAACGCGTATCATTATATTACTTTTTTATTAATTACGTACACGTATTAAATTTTATATATTGTTTTTTTTCTTGTGTTTTTCTCAACCATAAAGAAATAATAAAACATATAAATAAATATAAAATTCAACCTAAAATCATTTTTATTAAATCATATTTTACAAGAAACTTTTTAAAATAGCATTAAACTTAATTGAAGAGCTTACATTGATTCCGCTATAAATCATTATTTCTTATTACTATTATGTTACTATTATGTTATTTAAATAAAAGTACCAATTTAAAAAACAAACAACAGTATTGCGTTATTTAAATCGTAAAATTAACCAAAAATTTCCTAACAGAATTCGTTTTTCAGAGGTAGCTCATTCATTTCCCTTATTTCTTTACCTTAGGCATAGCATTTATTACTCAACTCAAAATTAATCCACAGTTTGCAAATAAATGCCCCTAATGTTATTGTAAGCCGCAAATAGGTGTCATTAACACCTCGTTGAAGGTATACCTCCTCTATAATATCAATTTACCGAACCCTCCACGGCTTTTACTCTATAAATCAATTTACCGAACTTGTCATTTACCGAAACCTCCAGCACCCCTGGTTAAGTACCAGTCATGCTGTCAGTCATGAAGTAAGCGTTAAACGGTTTATTGCAGGTTGATCAACGTTTTAAGATTTAACTAATATAAAACAGTAAATAAAACAGTACATTCAGGGTTCGCCAAAACTTGAAAAATCTGTCAGTCATTCGGACTGACAGACTTAAAATTTTTGTCAGTCCGAAACACTTTCTGTCAGTCCCACTGTCCGACTAAACTATATCAGCAAATCACAACAAAAGAAGTACCTTTAAGATGTTTATTGGTTTTGATCACATTAAAATACAATAAAACCATGTCCAATGCAGGGTTCCCGCTGTCGATCGCCATTGGCGCCAATTGCGACAAAATAAAAAATCTGGCGACAAAATTTCGTAAATGGCGATTTTAAAAAAATCGTCATTTTTCTGCATTTATATTTTCTTAAAATGACAAAAGACGCTGTGTTTACCAGCCGCTTTACGGCAGTCGTAATACTATAGATTTCCATGATGTAAGCGATACAGCTGTTTTCAATGGAGCGTGGAGCTGACTGCATACTACCGCAAAGTGGCATGTTATGGTGATAATTGCGATTATCTGGAGTGTTGTTGCAAGTTATCTTAATTGGTCGGCAGTTTTATTGCATCAGAGATAAGGCAATATTGAAACATGCCGACTTTGCGTTTAAATGTGAAGTGTTTGTCACAGTGTTCGAAGCAGATTCAAGACCATTAAATTGACAAGAATGACAATCAAAAAGGTAAGTATCGATTGTTTTTAGAAAAATCGGGTGTAATTATAGAAAATTGTAAAACATTTTACCCGTATTGGTTCTGGTTTAACAGTGACATATTTCTGTTTCACTCGTCAAAATGGCATATTCAGAGTGTAAAACGACTTTTAAAAAGTGAACATTAGATTCTCCTAATTTTGAGACTCATTCAAAATGCAAACGTTCCCCTCCCTAACATTCACCAGCTAACAAACAAAAACCAAACACACAGTTGTTTATCAGAATTTTATTTCCTTCAATATGATTTCCAACACACAATCTATGCTGTGTGAACTCTTTATATCCTCATCACTTATCAATTCACTCACTACCGAATGTACTGTTTTAAGAAAGGTAAACATAGTTAAGCACATTTATATTATTCATATACTACACATTAATTGATTATTATTAGTTTAATATTAATATTATATCTCCCTTTTTGTATTTTCAGAATACCATAGAGCTTATGAAGCACCAATACTGTGGCAACATAGTCAGGCTGCTAAGAAGGTGTCAATCAACAAGAGTTACAACTGATTGAATGTGCCTTTATTTAATGAACAATTTTAAATGTGTTGTTATTATAAATACTACTGTTATTAAATCAATTCCTTTAACATACTGTAAATGCTCATTTTTTTGGTATTATAATAACATGATCTTCATCGCCCAAATGTTGCCCCAGTGTGGCGACAACTTTTTTAATTTGGCGAAAGTAAGTGGCGACAACTTTTGAAAGCCCAGAGGGAACCCTGCAATGTCGATATAATTAAACAATTATTATATTAATAATAAACCACATATAAACCAAAGGCATACTTTTTAGACTTCTTTTTGTCAAACTGTTTTTTAGCCTCCACAGCTCTACAAATCCGTGTTCTTGATAAGTTAGGGTGACATCCAATCAAGTTTGACTTAAATGCACACACCCATTCACACTACTTTGGATGACTTCAATTTCTGTTTATTAGCCAATTCACAAGGTCTAAAACAACACCTATTGTTAAAATATTTTCTCTTAGCTGAGGTGGTTGATTTCCAGGTTCAATTAAATGAATGCATTTCACACCTATTTCTTGATAGAAAGGCCCATGATAATTACCACCATTCATTCTTGTTGTCTGAAATAACACAAAACATATTGCTACAAACTATAAACAACAAATCAACACATAAATATCCCTATGTCCGAATTTTAAAATATCCGAAATATAGTACATCGGGTGAAAAATCTAATTTTGATTTCAGAAATTGTTGGTATGTAAATTAAAATATATCAATATAATAATGAAACTTTTTAACAGAAATGCTCACAAATGCCTGTTGAAACAAGTGTTCATGCGGTTTTTGTTGTGGAGAAATTAAATGGAACAAACAAAATGGCGGACGCACTCGGTTGCTTTTTTTAACAAAGACCATTGATTTTGAACTCGGATATGATAGTCAATTCTAATCCAACTTTAAACATCAAAATGAAGGTTAGAAAAAAGGATTTTGACAGAAGTTGAACAAAAAGCATTTACCTTCTATTAATCCAATAGCACATTATACAATGTGAGTGATCTTTTTGAAACCATTTTTCATCCGATTGTGTCGGTCAGTCGGACCGATTATCTTAAATCACTTGTCGGTCCTGAGAAAAATTTGCCGGTCAGGACCGCAGACCGACGGTTTTGGCGAAACCTGTACATTGAAGAGAATGTCAGGCGTCATACTCTTACCTGATTACTTATTGTTTCGTATGAAAAGCTACAGTACAGCCAGCGCGGAACAAACATAATCCTCAGACACTCCACGGCCAGAACATTATTACTCGGCGGCCGATAAGTGTGTTCACACGGCCCATCACCTAGGCACGCGGCATTGATCCTAGAAACGACTCAGAGTCTGTATTAACCTCGCGTACATTCGCGGCATAAATCCGCCACATATCAAGTGCACAGATATACACCTACATGTACATTAATTTTGTGTAGCGTCAAAATCTAGATTTACCCTACTTTCATATTTATTATTTTCATGTTTTAATAAGCGGATATGATTTTTATATGATGCTTTATAGACTATTTATATAATATCACGTCCTCAAATATATTCGACACGTAATGCGCCTTACAGAGCTTCAGATAAGCTGCGTATTTGCGTAAATACGCAATAAAAAATAGGTGGATACGCAATTTTTTCAAAATCTGTGCGTACCGATACGCAAAACAAATCGCCGATACCCAATTCGAGCCGCCTTCTATGCGTAATGAAAATTCCCGTTTTGTTTTGGCCGTTTTGAATCGAGTCTTAATCGACAAGCGCTTGTTTTTATCTGGTAACGTATTTACCAATCGTTTAGATGATAACAAATGCGAGTCAAACAAAATGGCGTCTCGAGGCAGACGAAAAGTTTCGCAAAAAAAACAACATTTAGATTCCTTTGTCGTGGTAAATCAATCTTAATATAAAACAATTGCAAAGGGCATAGTTGATGACTATAATGAATTTTGTTTGGGGCATTTTCGGTCAAAATACACTATATTATACTACCACAATACCGTTCCAAACCCCTATGATGGGGTGTGTTGGATTTCTAAAATAAAAGTACTGGCCCATATTATTGAAACAAAAACAAGTAGAAACACATTTGATGAGTGGGTTGAGAAATTCCCTTGTCTTCAGATTGTTGAATCTGATAGCAGAAAGATGGAACAACCTATACTGTGATTGAATACATAACAGTGACTTTATGTAGGTACGGTTTTGAGAAGCTAAATTCACGTTTTATTGCAAATACCCAATTCGCTTGTTTGTTTTGGTACAAATACCCAATTATTTTTTTATATGAGCGGGCATCAAACTTTTGGATACCCAATCACGTTTTCCATTACCCAATTCATTCTTATTTTGAAGGGTATTACCCAATTACACCAAAAAGCTTATCTGTAGCTCTGGCGCCTTAACAAATTATTGTTGAATAAATTGCGCTCAACTGTAAATGTTTGGTTCGATTCTCAAATGAGTATTATTCAATTTGTAATCCAAAACACGCTTCCGAATTTTAATGCTAACGCGACATAAACAAAGAAATTCTAGCGTCAAACAAACAGTGCTGTATCCTTTGTCTCAATAAAAAGCGCGTGAAAATAATGCAGACATGTAGAACGTCGCATGGAAAGGGGTGTGGGTGTATTTTGTGACTTTGTGTTGTATAAAAACATGAACATCAAGTCAAGCGATTTAGTGTTCAGCGGGGGTTTAAACCACCGATTGGACGTTATTTCATCACATCTTTAAATAGTAACAAATGCCAAAATTTATTTGATACTTAAGAAAAATGGCGAATGTTTTTGTGTTTCTTTAAATTCTTGAGCACTTTTATCGTAAATATTTACCAGAATTTGCTTTAAAACTGGAATATACAGGATTATCGGTTAATGAGACTGAGTAGCAACGGGAAAAGTAGTAAGTATGCAGTAATAGATAGAAACATAGAAAGTATGGTTGATACGGATGTATTAAGGAATCGATTGAGACGGGAATATGCGTATCTATGCAGGAAAGGGTAAAAACAATTTTTTTAAATGTCCTTATCAATGACTTTATGGCTGTTTTTAGCCACCTGTCATGAAATGACATGGTGAGCCTATGTGACCGTGTGATGTCCGGCATCCGTTGTGCGTGCATGTGTGTGTGTGTCCGTCAACAATTTGTTTGTGTAGACAGTAGAGGTCACAGTCACAGAGGTCATCCGATCTTTATGAAATTTGGTCAGAATGTTTATCTTGATGAAATCTGGATTGAGATTGTATTTGGGTCATCTGGGGTCAAAAACTAGGTCACTAGGCCAAAAAAACTAGGTCACTAGGTCAAATAATAAAAAAAAACTTGTGTAGACAATAGAGGTCACAGTTTTCATCCAATCTTTATGAAATAGAGTCAGAATGTTTATCTTGATGAAATCTGGGTTGGGATTGTATTTGGGTCATCTGGGGTCAAAAACTAGGTCACTAGGTCAAATAATAGAAAAACCTTGTGTAGACAAAAGAGGTCACAGTTTTCATCCGATCTTTATGAAATTGATCAGAATGTTTATCTTGATAAAATTTGGATTGGGATTGTATATGGGTCATCTGGGGTCAAAAACTAGGTCACTAGGTCAAATAATAGAAAAACCTTGTGTAGACAATAGAGGTCACAGTTTTCATCCAATCTTTATGAAATTTGGTCAGAATGTTTATCTTGATGAAATCTGGGTTAGGATTGTATTTGGATCATCTGGGCTCAAAAACTAGGTCACTAGGTCAAATAATAAAAAAAACTTGTGTAGACAATAGAGGTCACAATTTTCATCCAATCTTAATGAAACTTACCGTAAATCCACGAATATAATACGCCCTCGTGCATAAAACGCACCCCGAGTTTGGTCAAAATTTATTAGTAAAAATTGAAAATCCAAGTAAAATACGCACAGAGCTCCAGATAAGGTTTTGTGAAATTCTTAAATTACTACCAGATTTTCAAAAAGAATTCTTAAAGGGGCCTTTTCACAGATTTTGGCATTTTTTCAACTTATTCATTAAATGCTTTATATTGATAAATGTAAACATTGGATCATAAAAGCTCCAGTAAAAAATCAAGAAAAAAATTTAAAAAAGGAAAAGAACATTGTCCGGAGCAGGTTTCGAACCAGTGACCCCTGGAGTCCTGCCAGAGTCCTGAAGTAAAAACGCTTTAACCTACTGAGCTATTCCGCCGAGTACACATTCTTGACGTATTTTATACCTTATATAAGCAATATTGTAGTTTCACAAAATTTAACGACAAAAACAGAACTCTCCAAATTATTCAATCGTTTCGCGTTGCAACGCTTTATAATTTTTAGGTTTTAAAATCGTCAAAAGATGCATATAATGGCTATATTAGAGCATGGTTAATGTTCAGTATTACTGTTTCCTCACAAATATCATAACTAAAACGAAAAAATACGAATCTGAAACAACTTTTTTCAATTTTGTCAATTTACCAAAGCGTGAAAAGATCCCTTTAACTCTGAAATTTTATTCTTAACGTTACTACTAAGTTTTGGAAAATAATTCTTATTTTTTCTAAATGACCTAAAAATAAATAATAATGGTTAGTTTCATGCAAAAAAAATCAAAATAAACATACAAGCAACTTTATTTATACACGTTCAACAGTGTCTTTTCAGTATTATACAATTTTATTTTTCAAATACCTTCATATGCCCAAACTGTGCTTAGATTGCATACCTTAGATGAATTTTTACATATTTCACAATTAAAGCGGGTCTCCCCTTCAATCTTTTCAACGATTAGCCACAGGATTTGTCCCTTCCACTCGATTAATGTTTTTTTGTTTAAGTTTGGACCCGTCGTGTCGCGTTTTTGTTTAGCTTTTCCGACTGTGTCGGCAACTGTACATACAACATCATATAAAATCTTTTCTATAATGTCTATCTAAACATTTAACTTCGGCTCACTTTGCGTACAATATGTTAAAAGCGTGTTTTTGGACGCTTTGCAGGTTTTTAGGACGGTCTTGGGCGCCGTCATTGTTTTTTGACAGATAGACTGTATACGCCGCTTTTATTGGAAAAAATGCGCTTTGTTAAACAAACCCGATAACCATTCTATATAAGCACCGCAAATATCTTAAATATGCAAAAAGAACTCAATAAAAATCGCTACGAACCGATGTAAAAATAATATTCGTAACTTAATTTTGTAATTCTTAATGGTACGACAAAATTTTAAAATAAATACGTAACAGACTTGAAAATAATTCGTAATTACAAAAATACGACCCTTATCTGGAGCTCTGACGCACTAAAAAAATCAGTGTCCGAAATCGGCCATTCCCGAAAAAATGTGTCAATATATTTTTGTGTTGTGAAAATAGCAAATCAATTTGGTGTTCTCAACTATCTGTTTCTCAGTAATAGCCCGTTATATTGATCGGGATGTGTTATAGTGCTGTTGTTATGACAGTTGCAAAATAAATATCTCTGTCTTTTGTTTATAATACCATTGATTGTTACCGATAACACACAGTCCCCTTGCTGACATCCGGGTCAAGCAGTCATAATTACAAAAGAAAGAAGCAGAGACGCTGTTTTTTGTTTTCACATTTAATTCACTTTGACAATATTCGGAACGATAATAATTATAATAATAAAAAAGTAATAAGAAGACAAAATGGTTACTTCCGTTTTTAAAGTTGTCTAGATGAATTACTTTTCCGAAGTGTTACAAACTCGATACTTTAATATAACTTAAAATACAATTAAACCGCTCGTGTTTTTCATGATCTCTTTAATTAAAATACGCTGCTATCATTAAGGCTTGTTTGGGAGTAAAAAACAAATCAATTAATTGTCACCTTTCAATTTAATTCGGCAACGTCTGTTCACTCTACAAATGTTAAAAAAACGTATGGAGGGTGCAGCCCTTCCATACACCCCCTCCCCCCCCTAACGGCCCCGGGGCGTCTTAAAAAATCCTGTGGAAAGCACTGCGCTAGTAATCTTGAAACCCAGTCCCAGAATGCAATTTACATTGTCCTTGACACTTCAGAAAAAAGGCGACCAATTGTGTTTTTGCAATTCTTCAGCACAATTTCTGTAATTATCGGACATGATTTGTTCTGGATCATATTTTTGTCAAGGATTATCAAGTAATGTAATTATACAGCGTGTGAAATTTGTATATGTTCAGTAATTGTTACATTTTTATTGTATTTTGGTTATGAATCGATGTTGATGTTTTGGGAGGAAGTTTGCGTTTCAAACTTTCAGATTTATATTGTATTCATGTACAAATTAGAACTCCTGAAAAATGGCTGAAAATTGTGTATTGGTAAGACTACAATCTTAACACTTTTTCTGGTTATCTCTGTAATGCACTTTATGTTACTTATTATTTAATAGGATAAGTTGTATTTTTATGCCCCCTTTCGAAGAAAAGGGGGCATATAGTGATCAGACTGTCCGTCTTTCCGTCACACTTTGCATTTAGGTTTGAAAAATGCTCATAACTTCTATGTCCCTTGAGATATAACCTTCATATTTGGTATGCATGTGTATATGGACAAGGCCTTTCCATGCGCACAAAAAATTTACCCCTGTGACCTTGACCTTGAACTTTGGGTCTGCGTTTAGGTTTCAAAATCTGCGTTTATGTTTCGAAAAATGCTCATACATCATGTAACTTCTATGTCCCTTGAGATATAGCCTTCATATTTGGTATGCATGTGTATATGGACAAGGCCTTTCCACAGCACAAAATTTGGACTCCTGTGACCTTGACCTTGAAGTTAGGGTCCGCGTTTACCGGTAGGTTTCGAAATCTGCGTTTAGGTTTTGAAAATTGCTCATAACTTCTATGACCCTTGAGATATAACCTTCATATTTGGTATGCATGTGTATACGGACAAGGCCTTTCCATACGCACACTAATTTTGACCCCTGTGACCTTGACCTTAAACATAGGGTCCGCGTTTAGCTTTCGAAATCTGCGTTTAGGTTTTGAAAAAGCTCATAACCTCTATCAAGCGTTTATAGGGGGCGTAAGTCATCCTATGGTGACAGCTCTTGTTCCTATTTGTCATTGTTGAATTATGCTTTGCTATAATTATTTCCATGTAGGGAGTTAAATAAATTTATAATATTTTAAATGAACTCCCTATTTACCAATCCTCTCTTAAGAGGTCACTCCGCTTTAGCAGCCAATTTTGCAAGTTTCTCTTGACTGGCTGCTTTAGAGGTGTTGGACTGTATAAGTAACATCTCAAATGGAAGATATGATCATTAAACAGAAATGTATTCCTTTGTCTGTCATGATTTGATATCTACACAGTCTGTTCAGTGATACATTTTTTGTACACACAATGAAACATCCTGCTCTCTAGATACAGACAAGCCAGGAATCAGCTGAATAAACTTTATATCAGTGTGTATCAGTTGATACCTGGGGAGATGTGTTATCAATGGGCAATCTGGGAAGAAGCTTGTATCATTCTCAGCTGCTGCCTTTATAAAAGGCAAAACTACAAAGAATACTGTGTGTTTTTCTGGCAACCTGACCTTAGCTTGTGAAAAAACAACTTAACCCTTTACCACTAAGATATTTCTTTAACTCTTTACCATCTTTTGTATGCCTCGGTGGTATATACATGTACTTAGTTAGCATCTGAATAAGAATAATAGTCATGCAGTGATGTATTTTCAATAACTTTGGCTTTTTGGCAATAATTATCCCCACGTTTTTCTGAGAAAAAGTGGGGATATTGTGGTGATGTGCTTCTGTCCGTCCTGGCCACCTGCTCCTCCTACACTATTAGCATTAGAACCTTGAAACTTACATACATGGTAGCTATAAGCATATGTGCGACGGTGACAGTGACTGAATTTTGATCTGACCCCTGGGTCAAAAGTTATGGGGGTTGGGGCGGGGCCGGGTCAGAGGTTTTCACTTATTTTTATGCCACCGGTATGGTGCATTGGCCATAACTTTTGAAATATTGATGATAGCAACTTGATATTTGGCATGCATGTGTATCTCATGGTGCTGCACATTTTGAGTGGTTAAAGGTCAAGGTCATCCTTCAAGGTCAAAGGTCAAAAAAACAAATCCAAGGGAAGTAATAAGCTTTAAAGGGAGGTAAGTAAATAACCTGCCAAATGATGTAAAAAATTTAAATAAATCAAAGTGGCACATCGAGTTACACAGTAGTGGCGCTGAGATATATTTATTATTCAATTGTTCGTGTTAACTCATCTGTGAAATGGTTTACATGTAGCTCATCCATCTAATGTTTATACAAGGGATTATAAAATATTGGCCCAAAGGGACACCTGTCAGTGTTTTTTTATGGCAATTTCGGGGCCGATATTCGGCCCCATTCCCCTCAAAAAAGAGTATATATTTTTCCCCCATTTTGAAAAAAAAAAAATCTTTTCTTTTTTTTTTTTTAGAAAGAACTGTCTCATAATCATGATAAATATATCTCAAATTTATTTCATAAACAACTAACAAAATATATAGTTATAATTTATATTATTTTGAATTACTATAAAGAGTTGTATTAAATAGTTTTTCCCAAATCAGTGGACTTTTCACATTAATTGCATTTTTCTCCCAAAATGGCAAAGAAAAGGCCTGATGTATCTATATTGTGTCAATATTCGTTGATAAAATCATTCCAATTTGGTCCATTTTATTGATAAAAAATGCTTAAATTTGCCATTTTATCGATTTAAAAAATCCCAATTAGACTCAAAATGGCTAACTGAGACTGTGCATGAAGTCTGAACTGTCTGAAACTTAAATGTTGAAAAAATCATTGATTTTGTCTTCTCGGCCTAACATGTACCTGTAGATCATGCAGGTTTGATAGGTACATGTACATGGCAGGATCAGAATCTTCCAGTTTGATTCCATTTTATCAACTGACACAGCAGGTTGTCTGGCTGGCTGTGGGTCAGCAGGATCATTTCAGGGCTTATTTACATCCATTTGGTCTCTGGCTTTAGTTGTTGAGTATACTTGTATTGTTATGTGTGGCATTAACCCATTCATGCCTAGCGTCCTGAAGGAAGGACATTGCAAACAGCGTAAACCCAGATGAGACGCCGCATGATGCGGTGTCTCATCTGGGTGTACGCTGTTTGCTTACAGGAATTTCTGTAAGAATTGTTCTAAATATAGAAGTAAATATACTAGACATCCCTAATTTTGGAAATAAATTGGTCCAACTTAGAAGGATGGGAGAGTCCACTGGGCATAAATGGGTTAATTGAGTCTAGTTCTGGGAAAACTGGGCTTAATGCGTGTGTGTAAAGTGGGAGTCCCAGATATGGGATGACAGTCCCGCCTCAACTAGATTTTTGCTAAGAAAAGACTTCCTTTAAAGGGGCCTTTTCACTTTTGGGTAAATTTACAAAATTGAAGAACATTTGTTTCATATTCGAAAATGTTCGTCGTAGTTATATTTTTTTAGGAAACTGTAATACTGAACATTCACCGTGCTCTTAAATATCCATTATATGCATCTTTTGATGATTTAAAAACCTGAAAATTAAAAAGTGTTGCACCGCAAAATGATTTAATAGTTTGGAGAGTTCTCTTGTTTTCGTTATTGTTTGTGATACCACAAGGATTGCTTATAATAAGTATAAAATACATCACTCAATGTATGAGCCAGATGGCCGGGTGGTCTAAGCGATAGACTTTTACTGTAGGGGTCAGTGTTTCGAGCCCAGTTATAGGATTACTTTTTTTTCTTTCTTTAATTTTATTCTTGTTTTTAGCTCACCTACTCATGGTGAGCTTTTGTGATGGCCTTTTGTCCGTCATTCCTTGTCCGTCATGCGTCGTCCGTTGTGCGTCTTCAACATTTGCCTTGTTCACTCTCTAGAGGCCACATTTATTGTCCAATCTTCATAAAATTTGGTCAGAAGATTGGTTTCAATGATATCTTGGATGAGTTCGAAAATGGTTACGTTTGCTTGAAAAACATGGCTGCCAAGGGGCGGGGCATTTTTCCTTATATGGCTATAGTAAAATCTTGTGTACACTCTAGAGGCCACATTTATTGTCTGATCTTCATGAAACTTGGTCAGAACATTCATCCCAATAATATCTTGGACGAGTTCGAAAATGATGCCGGTTGGTTGAAAAACATGGCTGCCAGGGGGCGGGGCATTTTTCCTTATATGGCTATAGTAAAACCTTGTTAACATCTCTAGAGGCCACATTTATTTTCCGATCTTCATGAAACTTGCTTGAAAAACATGGCTGCAAAGGGGCGGGGCATTTTTCCTTAAATGGCTATATATGGCTATAGTAAAATCTTGTTAACACTCTAGAGGCCACATTTATTGTCCAATCTTGATGAAACTTGGTCAGAAGATCCATCCCGATAATATCTTGGATGAGTTTTAAAATGATGCCGGTTGGTTGAAAAACATGGCTGCCAGGGGGCGGGGCATTTTTCCTTATATGGCTATAGTAAAACCTTGTTGACACTCTAGAGGCCACATTTATTTTCTGATCTTGGTGAAACTTGGTCAGAAGATTTGTCCCAATAATATCTTGTTATCTCAGGTGAGCGACTTTGGGCCTTTCAGGCCCTCTTGTTTGTAATGATATCTTGGATTAGTTTGAAAATGGTTCTGGTCTGTTGAAAAGCATGGCCACCATGGAGCGGGGCATTTTTCCTTATTATTTTGTTATATGGCGATAGTAAAACCTTGTTAACACTCTATAAGTCTTATTTAAAGTTCAATCTTCATGAAACTTGTTTACAACATTTGTTCTAATAAAACATTGAGCTGCACAGAAACTCAGTTTGTTTGAATCTTGTTTAAATCGAATTTAATGTCATTTAAGGCATGAGGAAATATTTGAACTAATAAAGCCATATGGAGTTGTTTATTATCCGCCGCCATAGGCAGAGGGATATTGTTTTGGCGTTGTCCGTCCGTCCGTCCATCTGTCTGTCTTTCTGTCCATCTTTCCGTCCGTCCGGAGCCATATATTGGAAGTGCTTTGATGGATTTCATTGAAACTTGGTATGAGTATATATATGGATAAGAGGATGATGCACGCCATCAAATTTGCTTGTTTTAAGTCTTCATTCTGGCAAATTACAAACTAAGTGAGCCCTATAGTATTAATATTTTGTCCACAGGATGACGTTACAAGATTTTGGAGAGAAGAACGTGAGGAAGGGGCTGTATACAATGTGTACCTAAAGAGGGTTACATACCACACACTCTCAGAGGTGAGGTTACACTACAGTAAACGCTGGTCAATTGTGGCCGATATTCACCAAGCAAAGTTCAGACCTAAGAATAACAATTTTCTTCAATTGGCTATGCACTTAGTCTTTGATATAATGAAATTGATTTTTTTCTAATACTAACCATAAAACACATTTGGGCATTCTATATACATGTACATGTATGGAAGGTTTAATTTGGTATGTTAGTATTATTGATACTTTTACCAATTCTAGAAGCACATGTGTATTTTCATGATCATTGCATGTAGTCTTTTTATTTCAAGTATTAGTAATGGAAGATAAATAATGAATGAACATGAAAATTTAAATCAAAATAAAAAAAGTTCACGTAAAAAATATGACTGACTTCTGTTGATGTTTCAAAAGATAAAAACACATAATCATCACATCATCTCTTTCCCATTTCAGAATGAAAACAAAAGCAACAATGAATTTTCGCATCTCATGTGGGAGACCCAGAAATTCCGTGTCATCAAAGCCGGCTCTTTGGAGAAACTTGTGGAGTACCTGTACATCAAGGGAGAGGTGGACTCCACCTACACCACGGTATTTCTCGCCACATATCGGACATTCAGTAGCCCCGAGGAGGTGTTGAACATCCTCGTGGATCGCTATGAGAACATTAAGGCTAGCCCTGAAGGCAAGGGGGAGCTACAGGAAGTCCAGCTTAGGTAACAGAATGCTTTTGAGCCTTGTTCTGGGAAAACTGGGCTTAATGCATTTGCGTAAAGTGTCATCCCAGATTTGTTATTGTAGTCCGCACAGGCTTATCAGGTACGACACTTTTCACATTAATGGAATTTTTTGTTAAAAAAAAGTCTCTTCTAAAAAGAAAGCCAGTTAAGGCGGCAATTGTTTTGATAAGTCTGCACAAGCTATTCTGGGATGACACTTTACACACATGCATTCTCAGAACAATGCTAATTTTTCACTTCTTTTTATGCCCCCAGATCAAATAATCGGGGGTATATTGTTTTTGGCCTGTCTGTCATTGTATGTGTGTGTCTGTCCCAAAACTTTAACCTAGGCCATGACTTTTGCAATATTGAAGACAGCAACTTGATATTTGGCATGCATGTGTATCTCATGTAGCTACACATTTTGAGTGGTGAAAGGTCAAGGTCATCCTTCAAGGTCAAAGGTCAAATATTGAACATAGCAACTTAAAATTTGGCATGCATGTGTATCTCATAGAGCTGCACATTTTGAGTGGTGAAATGTCAAGGTCATCCTTCAAGGTCAAAGGTCAAATATATGGGTGGGGACATTGTGTTTCACAAACACAGCTCTTGTTTCATATAAACCACATGAAGGCATGAAATAAATCTTAGCAGTATTAGTTTACCTCTGTTTTCCTTCTGTGTTTATACTAACACTGCTGGTATTATTTTACAAAATAATGATTTGGTATACTGTAAACGTATAGAAATTCGTCGGTATGAAATTTCGTGGCTTAATGAAAAACAACTAATTCGTTGACACGTATTTTCGTGGATTTCAAATTTTCGGGGAAGACTGACCGTCATAATAATTGAAGTTTTATTAAAACAACCAGAGTAATAAAGAAATATAATCTGCTAATCTGTGTTGACAGCAAGACTTGAGGTTAATGTGCACTGAAGCATGAAAGTGTTGCCGATAATTGTCGATAAGAGCGATAAAGCGGCGCACTTGTGGGTCCCTGCTCGCTTATTGCCATCGATGTTGTTTTGACAATATTTGCACTTCTCAGCGCAATCGGTCCCCTAGTAGAAACACTTGAGTAATAAGGTTCCCAAAATACATGTGTGTCTCTTTTATATTTTATTTGCGCATATTGACATATATGATAAATCTGCAAACTGTTAATTTTACGACGTCACATAAAAGAAATTTGTTTTCCTCCACAATTGATAATGCTATCTATTATAGTTATTTACCATGATTAATAAAACGTACATTAACGATGATGAATAAAAAAAGACAAACTGATAAATATAGTGTAATGTGACCTACTGAAGTGAAGTAACTATTACAAAAACCAATATCTTGGATAACTGATAACACAAGAAAATGTCGGAAATGACATTTGGGAATGACAGATTTCGGATTAAAAAATGTATAAATAATCGTTGGTACTTGAATTCGTGGTTCAATGGACCAACGAAATCCACGAAAATTCGTACCACACGAAATTTAATGATTTTACAGTATGAATTAAAAAACACAAGGTGCACACTATTGTCAGCAATACTCCAATATGTATGTGTTGTAGGACAGTCAAGTCCAAGTAATTTTGTTACAAGACAATCAAGTCCAAGTCATTTTTGTTGCAGGACAATCGAGTCCAATTCATTTTTGTTGCAGTACAATCACTCCAAGTCATTTGTGTTGCTGGACAATCAAGTCCAAGTCATTTGTGTTGCAGGACAATCACTTCCAAGTTATTTTTGTTGCTAGACAATCAAGTCCAAGTCATTTCTGTTGCAGGACAATCAAGTCTGAGTCATATGTGATTCAGGACAATCAGGTTCAAGTCATTTCTGTTGCAGGACAATCACGTCAAAGTCATTTTTGTTGCAAGACAATCACGTCCAAGTCATATGTGGTGCAGGGCAATCAAGTCCCGGTCATTTGTGTTGCAGGACAATCAAGTCCAATTCATGTGTGTTTCAAGACAATCAAGTCCAAGTCATTTGTGTTTCAAGACAATCAAGTCCAAGTCATTTGTGTTTCAAGACAATCAAGTCCAACTCATTTTTGTTGCAAGACAGTCAAGTCAAAGTTATTTGTGTTTCAGGACAATCAAGTCCAAGTAATTTGTGTTGCAAGACAATCAAGTCAAAGTTATTTGTGTTTCAGGACAATCAAGTCCAACTCATTTGTGTTGCAAGAGCAGCAAGACAGTCAAGTCAAAGTTATTTGTGTTTCAGGACAATCAAGTCCAAGTAATTTGTGTTGCAAGACAATCAAGTCCAAGTCATTTGTGTTTCAAGACAATCAAGTCCAACTCATTTGTGTTGCATGACAGTCAAGTCAAAGTTATTTGTGTTTCAGGACAATCAAGTCAGTGATCTCCGTATGGATGGACACATATGTGGAGGATTTTCGGGAGCCGCCAACCTATCCTTGTCTTGCCTGTTTACAGAACTTTGCTCAGAAGCATGTACCAGACTCTGATCTTGTCATACGGGTCAAACATAAGATGGAGAAGTTCAGAAAAGAAGATCTGGGGAAATCAGGTACGAATGTTCATGTGAATGTTTAGCTTGTTGTTAATTGTTTTGATTTTTAGCTCATCTATTTTTGAAAAAAAATTATGAGCTATTGTCATCACCTTGGCATCGGCTTTGGCGTCCAGTTAAGTTTTGCGTTTAGGTCCACTTTTCTCAGAAAGTATCAATGCTATTGCATTTAAACTTGGTACACTTACTTACTATCATGAGGGGACTAGGCAGGCAAAGTTAGATAACTCTGGCGTGCATTTTGACAGAATTATGTGCCCTTTTTTACTTAGAAAATTGAAAATTTTGGGTAAGTTTTGTGTTTAGGTCCATTTTATTCCTTAAATATCAAAGCTATTGCTTTCATACTTGCAACACTTGCTAACTATCATAAGGGGACTGTGCTGGCAAAGTTATGTAACTCTGACTGGCATTTTGACAGAATTATGTGCCCTTTTTATACTTAGAAAATTGAAAATTTGGTTAAGTTTTGTGTTTAGGTCCACTTTATTCCTACAGTATCAAAGCTATTGCTTTCATACTTGCAACACTTATTAACTATCATAAGGGGACTGTGCAGGCAAAGTTATGTAACTCTGACTGGCATTTGGACGGAATTATGGGCCCTTTATACTTAGAAAATTTGAAAATTTGGTTAAGTTTTGTGTTTTGGTCCACTTTACCCCTAAAGTATCATAGATATTGCTTTCAAACTTGGAACACTCGCAAACTATCATAAGGGTACAGTAAAAGGACAAGTTGCATAACTCTGGTTGTCATTTTTACAAAATTATGGCCCTTTTTTGACTTAGTAACTTTGAATATACCGGTATGTTTAAATTTTGTGTTTCGATCCACTTTACTTCTTAAGTATCAAGGCTATTGCTTCCAAACTTCAAATACTTTCATGCTATCATGAGGTTACTGTACCTGGCAAGTTGAATTTTACCTTGACCTTTGAATGACCTTGACTCTCAAGGTCAAATTATTAAATTTTGCTAAAATTGCCTTAACTTCTTTATGTATGATTAGATTTGATTGATACTTTGACAAAACTACTCTTACCTGACATACCCCACAATAGACTCCACCCAAACCATCCCCCGTGCCCTCCCCCCCCCCCCCCCCCCCCCCCCCGAATCCCCCCCCCCTTAATTTTTTTAATTTTTTTTGCAACGGTTAAAAAACACAAATATTTATTTAAACCTAGTGGACAAGGTAGATCACATGATATCAGCTGACTACCACCAACCTCTCACTTTCTGTGATATCTCTGTTACAGATGGGAACATAGAGTTCCATTTTAACCTAGTGAACGAGGTAGATCACATGATATCAGCTGACTACCACCAACCTCTCACTTTCTGTGATATCTCTGTTACAGATGGGAACATAGAGTTCCATTTTAACCTAGTGGACGAGGTAGATCACATGATATCAGCTGACTACCACCAACCTCTCACTTTCTGTGATATCTCTGTTACAGATGGGAACATAGAGTTCCATTTTAACCTAGTGGACGAAGTAGATCACATGATATCAGCTGACTACCACCAACCTCTCACTTTCTGTGATATCTCTGTTACAGATGGGAACATAGAGTTCCATTTTAACCTAGTGGACGAGGTAGATCACATGATATCAGCTGACTACCACCAACCTCTCACTTTCTGTGATATCTCCAACCAGACTGTTGCCGAACAACTCACCTTCAGAGACGCAGTAAGTTGTTGAAAGTGTTACATTTGAGCCGTGCTCTGTGAAAAGGGGGTTTAATGCATGTGCATATAGTGGTGTCGTAGAATAGCCATTGCAGTCTGCACAGGCTAATCAGGGAAAACAATTTCCTCTTTTTATGATAAATTTTGTTTAAAGAAAGTCTCTTCTGAGTAAAATATTCCTTAAGACGTAAATATTCAACTCCTTTTTAAACTGCTGTGTAGAGATTGCTCTCTTCTGAATGACCTGAATGTGTAGCAAATTCTAAAGTGTTTGTTTCTGTTGTTTTTTCTGTTCAATGTATTTTATTTTCCTCTTTAATAGATGTGTGTAGGTGGAGTGCATCCCACTCCACAACCTACAGAATTTACAAATAATATAAGCATATTACAAAGCGAATTTATACTTTTTAGTCCCTTACCGGTTTCGCCGGAGGGGACTTATGGTTTTGTCTCCGACCCTCCGTCACACTTTTCTTGTCGGATGATTTTTCACAGAGTTATGGCCCTTTGAAATTTTCCATTGTACATATAGTGCAATTCTTGTCCAAGCTATTTCTCAGCAACTTATTACGGGAATTCAATGAAACTTTATGGGAAGCTTCACTACCAACAGGAGATGTGCATATTATCAGCTGGTTATGGTCGGATGATTTTTCACAGAGTAATGGCCCTTTGAAATTTTCTATAAACTGTTCATATAGTGCAATTCTTGTCCGCGCTATTTCTCCCCAACTACTGACTGGAATACAATGAAGCTTTATGGGAAGCTTAACTACCTTGAGGATATGCGCATGTTATTTGTGGGTTCTGGTTAGATGATTTATTTAGAGAGTTATGGCCCTTTGAAATTTTTAAGTTGCTAAACCATCCATCGTATTATTTTGTCCAAAGTTATGCCCCTCAAGACATTGACTTTTATCTGAATATATAGTGCAATATTGTGACAAAAAAAAACTTTAGGGAGCATCACCCGTCTCCGACGGTTTCTTGTTAGGAGCTGTTCAAGCATATGGTTCCCCATCAGTATGTTTCGATTTTTAGGAGCTGTTCAAGCGAGTGGTTCCCCATCAATGCCTGGGGGCGGTGTGGGCGAGGAGGGCCCGCAAACACGGCAAAGGGGGCACAGTGGCAGGCAGTGTGCTGGCCACCATCGAGCAGTTCAACAGAGTCTCACTGAGGGTCATTGCAACCATTCTGAAGAACTCGGAGCTGAAGTCTTCCCAGCGCGTGAAGATCATACAGAAGTGGATTGAAATAGCTCAGGTGAGGTTAGACAACAAAACAAAGATTGTTCTGAATTAACCCTTTACCACTTAGATACGTATTTTGACACCTTTGTAGTCCCTTAGAACGTTATATTTAATTACAGACCTTTCTTACGGGATTCAAGTTTTAAAGGCTTCATTTCCAACCCTTTGATACTGATGAGCAAAGAGCATAAAACCTGAACAGACTGCAAGTGACTTGCAGACTGTTCTGGTTTTATGCTGTTTGCACTTTACTTTACTTCTGAGTGGGAAAGGGTTAAAGATTGATGAATGAGTTTTATAAAGGATATGTTAAATCAAAACAGGGAAAACACAGCACATCAATATCACACAGAAGTGGATTAAAATTGGTCAGGTGTGTTTAGGCAACAAAACAAATACAATAAAAGAATTAAATATATGTATTCTATTAGATAAATTGTTAATAAATTAAAACCAGGGAAAATACTTGCAAAAGTGCTTAATTCAAATAAGCTAAATTTTCAATCAGTATTTTCAAATGTTTACATGTACCATGATTTATTGATAATTCTATAGTGTAATAGGACCGCTTTACGGCGGTTATTTTATCATTATATTTTGATTTTCAATATAGTCGTCTGGCATAAGCTATTTTTGTTTTTATTTTATTTCATTTGGTTGGGGTTTTTCCACAGGATAATTAATGGCATAGTAGTCAAATATGGGTTAACTTGACAAGGTTTCAGTCCTTCTCAAAAGTAAAATTCATTACCGTCAGCAGGTCCTATCATGTTGCAGCTTCCAGGACAATACTGTAGTTAAAGGCTCATTAAAGACAAGTACAGGCAGAATGTTATATATTTTTATCATTTAATAGTTATATTAATAAAAAAAACAGATTAACAAATCTCAAAGACGAGGTCCTGTAATGTTGGAATCATTTCCAAATTTTCCAACATGTAATTAGAAATATCAGTAAAAAGATGGCATTTTGGATGGGCTTAGGTTTCGAGGCGTTCCCAGTGTTTTCCTCACACCCGTACAAAGGGATTCAATGAATAAAGACTGCAGTTTCAAGGTGTTTCTGATGTTTTTTCTCATGCAAATTCAATTAATAAACTGCCTCTCTTACAGGAGATGCGCCATTTGAAGAACTTTTCCTCCCTCAAAGCCATCATCTCAGGTCTTCAAGCAAATGCTGTCTACCGGTTACGCAAGGCTTGGGGACTGCTGCCAAAGTAAGATTTACTTGTGCTTAATTCTTAACCCTAACTTTCCCACTTTAAAGCAAAGTGAAAATGGCTATGAGCAAACAGCATAAAACCTGAACAGCCTGTGAGTAACTAGCAGTCTGTTCAGGTTTCATGCTGTTTGCTGCTCATCAGTATCTAAGGGTTGTAAATGAAGCCTTTAAAACTTGAATCTAGTTACAAAGGTCTTAATTTTAATTGAAATTTCTAAGGGACTTCAAATGCGTCAAAATATTCAGAGCTCCAGATAAGGATTTGTGAAATTAGTAACGGTACTGCCACTGACAGAAAGAAAAGGAGTAACGCTTAAAATCAATTAGTACCTGTACTACCATATCCAAAAATACAGGTAGTACTGTACTACCCGTGTTCTTGGATATTGAAGGGTGTAAAACTGACTTTACAGAAACATTTGCAGCAATTATAATAAATATATGTAGCTTTGTAAACAGTTACTGTATTAGGTTTTCCATTCTGAATTATGATGCTAATACAACTACACATTAAAACTCATGACTAATACTATTTCTTCATTTTTCTTGACAAGAAAACACAAGCAAACTAGTAAGCTAAGTAAATGAACACTTATTTCACTGTCTTATCCGTTTCCCATCGTGTTTTCTAACGTTTTACGCCACCGATGCAATCAAATCGTTTAATATCGGGGCGACAATGTCTTTTTCTGGGTTTACAGATTTAATGTCAGGATGGTTAGAAGACACCATATGAAGTCATTATATGACAACAAAGTGTTGTTTTGAGCCGCTTTCGGTTAAGCCGGCATTCAATTGCGCGCAGACATATCGTTATTGACGGATTTACAAGTTACAGGAAATCACGCTACAGAATAGACAATAATATATGAACCCAGTCTTCAACTTTTTGGTAATTTAAATTAACAAAAAGTGCCGTTAGGTTAGAGACCAACAAATCACGCCGCGCTGACGCAGACGTATCGGTACGACCAGATTTTTTTCGTAAATGCGTAAAATGGATTTTAATGTCGTAATTGTACGTCCAGTTTATAAAAATAAATGTGTAAATCTTCATGAAAAAGGCATATTTACTGCTGTACGGCCCTTATCTGGAGCTCTGATATTTATCTACGTGTAAAGGGTTAACTTACCTCTGTATTTAAGTTGAGGGGTTATACATGTCCCCCACCCACTATAGTGGGGGACATATTGTTTTTGCCCTGTCTGTTGGTTGGTTTGTGTGTTTGTTTGTGCGTTTGTTTGTTTGCTCCAACTTTAACATTTTGCTATAACTTTTGGTAAAAATAAATAAAAAATCAAAGCGGCGCAGAAGGGGACATAGTGTTTCCGACGAACACATTTCTTGTTATTATATGCCATTATAATTGACTATTGCTAAGTTATGTTGCCCTTATAAACTAAGAATTAAAAAAAAAAATATTATAATTACTACGTATTACAATATATGTTCAAATTGTATATGATGCGAGTCAAACTGTTAATACTGTACAAATAGATTTGGTGCTATTAATAGCCCTTAAAGATAGTGTTTTTTGTGTGAAAATATATTCCATGTGAATTTCCCTTGATGATTTGAACATTTACCAGGGAACGTGGGATTGGCTGCAGGCAGCATCGGAAGCAATGGGTAGTTCTCATGATGGAACATTCACATGGAATATATTGTCAAACACAAAATATAAACAAGCATTTTGTATCTCGTTAAACCTATGTTACCAGACCACATCCAGCATTGAAATTTTGGCTATTGCTTTCATGAACACTGATTTTTTATTAACATTATTTTACGAAATATTTTACCAAAAATTTGTTGATTTTGAGTGTTTATGGGGCTTCAACAGCTATTGCCCTCTTACAAAGTAGCATGTAGGTATTTACAGTGACAGTTTTAGTTTATGCTGTTTTCAAGTGTTTTTTTTTTATGTTTTGTACATGTCAATGTTTTTCACAAATCAACAATGAGAAGTGTGTGTAACAATTTGACCATAATGAACTTAACTTTCTGCGAAAAATGTCTATTTGTAGAAGTGGACAGTTTTTATCTCTATCTTACTAAGACTTACTCATTGTGCTTTAATTTCTGCAATATACCCTAGTGGATATGGTGTCTACTGGATTTTGTTATATCTTCCAGAGAGAGTTTAGCTGTGTTCGAAGAACTGTCAGAAATCTTCTCCAATGAAAACAACCAACTGGCCTCCAGGAATCTCCTCATGAAGGTTAACTTAACATCTGCTTATCTTGTAGTGTATACCAAGGATTGTGAACTTAACTTTTTTATTTGAAATGTGTAATGTATTGTAATGCATAGCGTATAGCAATCTATCATTTATCATCATTCAATCTAACAATGTTGATTATGATAATTGTTGAAATTTGTTCTATAGAAAACTTATGTTAACATTTTGGTCTTAAAATTTATATTTTCTGTATTATTACTCTAAGTTTCATTTACCCTACATCATCCAAGCTGGATTTCAGAAATATATTTTTGGGGGAAAAATTAGGAAACTATTTTATAAAGGAATATTTTCAGCTCACCTGAGTACAATATGCTCATGGTGAGCTTTTGTGATCGCCTTTTGTCCGTTGTGCATCGTCAGTCGTGCATGGTGCGCTGTCAACATTTGCCTTGTTAACTCTCTAGAGGTCACGTTTATTGTCCAATCTTCATGAAATTTGGTCAGAAGATTGGTGTCAATGATATCTTGGATGAGTTCTAAATGGTTACGTTTGCTTGAAAAACATGGCTGCCAAAGGGCGGGGCATTTTCCTTATATGGCTATAAATGGCTATAGTGAAATCTTGTTAACACTCTAGAGACCAGGAGATTTTTCCCAATAATATATTGGACGAGTTCGAAAATGATGCCGGTTTGTTGAAAAACATGGCCGCCAGGGGGCGGGGCATTTTACCTTATATGGCTTTAGTAAAACCTTGTTAACACTCTAGAGGCCACATTTATATTCGGATCTTCCTGAAACTTGCTCAGATGATTTGTCCCAATAATATCTTGGATGAGTTCGAAAATGATGTTGGTTGGTTGAAAAACATGGCTGCCAGAGGATGGGGCATTTTTCCTTATATGGCTATATATGGCTGTTGTAAAACCTTGTTAACACTCTAGAGGCCACATTTATTGTCCAATCTTCATGAAATATGGTCAGAAGATTTATCTTATTGATATCTTGGATGAGTTCGAAAATGGTTCTGTTTGCTTGAAAAACATGGCTGCCAAGGGGCGGGGAATTTTTCCTTATATGGCTATATATGGCTATAGTAAAATTTTGTTAACACTATACAGACCACAATTATAGTCTGATCTTCATGAAACTCGGTCAGAAGATTCATCCCAATACTTTCTTGGACGAGTTCAAAAATGATGCCAGTTGGTTGAAAAACATGGCCACCATGGGGCGGGGCATTTTTCCTAATATGGCTATAGTAAAACCTTGTTAACACTCTAGAGGTCACATTTATTTTCTGATCATCATGAAAGTTGGTCAGAAGATTTGTCCCAATGATATCTTGGATGAGTTCGAAAATAATTTTGGTTGCTTTTAAAACATGGCCACCAGGGGCGGGGCATTTTTCCTTATATGGCTATATATGGCTATAGTAAACCTTGTTAACACTCTAGAGGCCACATTTATTGTCCAATCTTCATGAAACATGGTCAGAAGATTCATCCCAATAATATCCTGTTATCTCAGGTGAGCAATTTGGGCCTTTCATGCCCTCTTGTTTTAGAACTTAGAAGGATTTTTTTTAAAGACTGCAGCCCTTGGTCCTTTTATTTCCTAACAATAATTCTTTCTATCATAGAAAACAGTCTTGTAAGTGTATATATTGTTTGGAGTTGCATATCAATACAATTGAACCTCGCTTTGTGAAAAGAGGTTTTTATGCATGTGCATTGAGTGTTGTCCCAGATTAGCTTGTGCAGTCTGCACAGGCTAAACAGGTACGACACTTTCTGCTTAAATTGGATTTTTGTCCAAAAGGTTCTTCCTTTGAACGAAATATACACTTAAAGCGGAAAGAGTCATTCCTGATTAGCCTGTGCAGACTGCACAGGCTAATCTGGGACGACACTTTTCCCACTTGCATTAAAGCCCTAATCACAGAGCAAGGCTCAGTTATTTGCTGTGTGTCCTTTTCCAACATTGATTTGCTTTCAATCAGGAGGCCACTGCAAAGTTTCCGGAGGTAGACTCTTCCAATAAAACCTTGCGAAGACGGAATCAGATGAAACGACAATCATGGATTGATAATGTAAGATGATATGTTAGTTTTATTGAAATCTGATAGATTAGTTTCAAATGATTTTTATGCCCCCCTTCGAAGAAGAGGGGGTATATTGCTTTGCTCATGTCGGTCTGTCGGTCGGTCGGTCCGTCCACCAGGTGGTTTCCGGATGATAACGCAAGAATGCTAAGGCCTAGGATCATGAAACTTCATAGGTACATTGATCATGACTCGCAGATGACCCCTATTGATTTTGAGGTCACTAGGTCAAAGTTCAAGGTCACGGTGACCTGAAATAGTAAAATGGTTTCCGGATAATAACTCAAGAACGCTAAGGCCTAGGATCATGAAACTTGATAGGTAGATTGATAATGACTCGCAGATGACCCCTATTGATTTTCAGGTCACTAGGTCAAAGGTCAAGGTCACAGTGACCCAAAATAGTAAAATGGTTTCCGGATGATAACTCAAGAATGCTTAGGCCTAGGATCATGAAACTTGATAGGTAGATTGATCATGACTGGCAGATGACCCCTACAGATTTTCAGGTCACTAGGTCAAAGGTCAAGGTCACAGTGACCCGAAATAGTAAAATGGTTTCCGGATGATAACTCAAGAAAGCTTATGCCTAGGATCATGAAACTTCGTAGGTAGATTGATAATGGCTGGCAGATGACCCCTATTGATTTTTAGGTCACTAGGTCAAAGGTCAAGGTCACGGTGACCAGAAATAGTAAAATGGTTTCCGAATGATAACTCAAGAACGGTTATGCCTAGGATCATGAAACTTCATAGGTACATTGATCATGACTCGCAGATAACCCCTATTGATTTTCAGGTCACAAGTTCAAAGGTCACGGTGACCTGAAATAGTAAAAAGGTTTCCGGATGATAACTCAAGAAAGCTTATGGCTACGATCATAAAACTTTATAGGTACATTGGTCATGACTCGCAGATGACCCCTTTTGATTTTGAGGTCACTAGGTCAAAGGTCAAGGTCATGGTGACCCGAAATAGTAAAATGGTTTCCGGATGATAACTCAAAAATGCTTATGCCTAGGATCATGAAACTTCATAGGTACATTAATCATGACTCGCAGATGACCCCTTTTGATTTTGAGGTCACTAGGTCAAAGGTCAAGGTCATGGTGACCCGAAATAGTAAAATGGTTTCTGGATGATAACTCAAGAATGCTTATGCCTAGGATCATGAAACTTCATAGGTACATTGATCATGACTCGCAGATGACCCCTATCCATTTTGAGGTCACTAGGTCAAAGGTAAAGTTCACGGTGACCCGAAATAGTAAAATGGTTTCCGAATGATAACTCAAGAACGCTTATTCCTAGGATCATGAAACTTGATAGGTAGATTGATCATGACTCGCAGATGACCCCTATTGATTTTCAGGTCGCTAGGTCAAAGGTCAAGGTCACATTGACCCCAAATAGTAAAATGGTTTCCGGATGATAACTCAAGAAAGCTTATGGCTAGGATCATGAAACTTCATAGGTACATTGATCATGACTGGCAGATGACCCCTATAGATTTTCAGGTCACCAGGTCAAAGGTCAAGGTCACAGTGACAAAAAACATATTCACACAATGGCTGTCACTACAACGGAGAGCCCATATGGGGGGCATGCATGTTTTACAAACAGCCCTTGTTTATTTGGCTTGTTTGTGGTGTTTTATTTCTCCTTAATCTCTTTTCTGGATAAAGTCATTTATTGTGGCATGTAACACTTGATTTTTTTTTCTATTTTAGCTCGCCTGATTGCTCAGGTGAGCTTTTGTGACCGGTCTTTGTCCGTCGTATGTCCATCCGTCCGTCCGTCCGTCCGTTAACATTTGCTCATAAACACTCTATAGGCCACATTTCTTGTCCCATCTTCATGAAACTTGGTCAGAAGCTATGTCCCAATAAAATATCGGCCGAGTTCGAAACTGGGTTGTGCCGGGTCAAAAACTAGGTCACTAGGTCAAAAAAAAGAAAAACCTTGTAAACACTGTAGAAGTCACATTTCATGCCCAATCTTCAAGTAACTTTGTCAAAATGTTTGTCTTAATGATATCTTGGTTGAGTTCAAAAGTGGTTCCGATCCGTTGAAAAACATGGCCGCCAGTGGTCGGGGCAGTTTTCCTTATTTGACTATAGAGAAACCTTGTAAACACTCTAGAAGTCACAATTTTTGCCCAATCATCATGAAAGTTGGTCAAAACATTGGTTCAATTGATGTCTCGGACGAGTTCGAAAATGGTCGAGATCGGTGAAAAAACATGGCCGCCAGTGGGCGGGGCATTTTTCTCAATCTATATATAGTGGCAGTTTTCCCTATTTGGCTATAGAGAAACCTTGTATACACTCTAGAAGTCACAATTTTTGCCCAATCATCATGAAAGTTGGTCAAAACATTGGTTTTATTGATATCTCGAGTTTGAAAATGGTCAGGATCGGTGAAAAAACATGTCCGCCAGTGGGCGGGGCATTTTGCTCTATATGTATATAGTGAAAACATGTGAACACAGTAAAAGTCACATTTTTGGCCCAATTTTTATGAAATTTGCTCAGAACATTTATTTCCTTGATACGAGAGTTGAGTTAAAGAATGGTTCTGGTCAGTTGAATGACATGGTTGCTGGGAGGGGAGCAGTTTTCTCATTATGCTCCCCCCCCCCCCATTTCGAAGAAGAGGGGTTATATTGTTTTGCTCATGTCGGTCCGTCAGTCCCCCAGATGGCTTCTGGATGATAACTCAAGAGCGCTTATGCCAAGGATCATGAAACTTCATAGGTACATTGATCATGACTCGCAAATGACCCCTATTGATTTTCAGGTCACTAGGTCAAAGGTCAAGGTCACTATGACCCGAAATAGTAAAATGGTTTTGGGATGATAACTCAAGAACGGTTATGCCTAGGTTCATGAAACTTCATAGATATATTGATTATGACTCGCAGATGACGCCTATTGATTATCAGGTCACTAGGTCAAAGGTCAAGGTCACTATGACCTGAAATAGTAAAATGGTTTTGGGATGATAACTCAAGAACGGTTATGCCTAGGTTCATGAAACTTCATAGGTATATTGATTATGACTCGCAGATGACGCCTATTAATTATCAGGTCACTAGGTCAAAGGTCAAGGTCACAGTACCAAAAAACGTATTCACACAATGGCTGTCAAGGTCACGGTGACTCAAAATGGTTTCCGGATGAAAACTCAAGAATGCTTACGCCTAGGATCATGAAACTTCATAGGTACATTGATCATGACTCGCAGATGAAATAATGATGAAACTTGACCAGGATGTTTGTCTGGACAATGTCTTGTTTGACATTTGGTAAAGATTGAATGAACCGACTCCTCTCAGGTGAGCGAACTAGGGCCATCTTGGTCCTCTTGTTTTATAATAATTGAAAAATAAAAAATGACCTGTTATAAGCCTTTTAATTGGTCAATATTTTAAATTTAGATTACATCTGAAATTGCCATTTTTTGTAGTGATTTTGCAAAGTTTACAGACTTAAAGAAAAATTACGGGCATATGAAAAATAATCAAGAGTGCTTCCTCACTTAATAGTGTCTTAGAAAGATGGCTTTTGTTGTATGTTATGTAAGAGGATTGCATAAAAACATGTTTTATTTTTAAAGGGAACAAAATTTAAACAAAAGGAATGAATTGTTTGAAAAAAGCAGGTGGTGTGATATACAATTGTGCACGCATTTGTAGAGGCACATAAGGCTAAGACATTGTCGCAGTGCTAGAAATCTTTTTTGACCATGGTTGCCCTCCCTCATTTATGTAATAATGGTTAGAATAAGGGATCCACAACAAAACCTGGGCCTTTTGTAAGTGGGCCCCTGCTAATTTCCCTCCCTGCTCCTGTATCCTCTCGTAATGAAGCTTTGGCACTAAGGGATTTCGTACAATCTTAAACTAAACCTTATAGTGGGAAAACTGGACTCAATGCCTGTGTGTAAAGTGTCATCCCTGTGCAATCCGTATAGGTTTATCAGTGACAACACTTTCTGCCTAGACTGGATTTTGGTTTAGATGAGACTTGTTTTAAAGGAACAATGCCATTAAAGCCACAAGTGTCGTCCCTGAGTAGCATGTGAAGACTGCACAGGCTTATCTGGGATGACACTTTATGCACAGTTTTTCCAAAAAGCCATACTTAAAGTCTTTTGTATTGACCAGGGTGTGGTTCAGGGTACTGTCCCCTACCTCGGCACCTTTCTCACGGACCTGACCATGATCGACACCGCAATCCCCGACACGACGGACGGTTTGATCAACTTTGAGAAGCGCCGTAAGGAGTTTGAAGTCTTGGCACAGATCAAACTGCTGCAGTCTGCCTCACAGATATACACCTTCACGGAGAACGAACGGTTCTGGGGCTGGTTTGATGCGGTCAGAGTGTACGATGAAAATGAGAGGTTGGTTTATTTTATAGATGTATTTTATGCTTTAATATATGCATATGTCTTTATTGTATGATTCCCATTACTTAGTAACGTGTTGTTACTACTTAAGAGAGCAAACAATTTTAATGCTTTAAGTGTCAATGAGTTCAAGGTAAGCTATTGTTATCACCTTATGTCCAGCGTCAAGGGTCTTTCAGCATCCAACTTTAGCTAAGGGTATCACGTTTAAACGGTCGCTTTCCATGTTTTGGTCAAAAACGTTTACAAAAACTGTTAACATTTAAACGACAGTCAATATCAATATAAATCAGTTTAGTTCATTACGTTACGACATTGCAAAGCTTGTTAACAGCTGCTGAAAAAGACTTGTATTAAAACTATTTGTATCACGTGCACCACATGCCCCTTATTCACAATACCGTAAACATAACAATACACCATAAACGGACTAGACGTCTTGAATATTTAACGCGCGTCATCACGAAATACCCGCCTTTTGTTGCATGAGCATGACCCGAATCGTCTTGACCATTCGATGCGCGTCGGCACGAAGTGCATGAGGAAATTTTTCCGACGTTTCTTCATCGGCATTAATTTCAAGAGATATGGCGAACAATCTCCGTCTAGGAATATTTTTACCTAAATTGAAGTATGCATCTTTTGATGTACATCGTGTTAAGTAAAACATTGACAATTTTAAAACCGGTGTACTCTTATTTAAGGAATGTTGGTTTGATATTAATTCATCTTATTCGTTACAAAATATTACCACATGTAAGTAGACAAAGTGTTACCCAATGGTTCGACAACGACGAGAACAGTTGGTTTTAATATGACGTCATTGCGCGAATGGGATATGCACTAAATATGACTTCCGGAAATAATTGCAACTTTCAGTTTGGAGATGCGATGGCACTGATGCTTTTAAATCGGACATAGGGATACCGTTTAAACGGTAACGTTTCGTTTATTTAATTTCGTTTAAACGTTTAGAAAAATCTGTAAACTTGATACCCTGAATTTTAGCTCATTGCGACTATAGAGGCCAGTACCCAATCTTTAAGAAATCTCATCAGAATGTTTACTTTGACAAATATTAAGGCAAAGTTCAAATCTGGATCATGTGCATCCAGAAAAGTTATTCACGAAGTCATATCTTAGAAAAGCCTTGTTTTCTCTATGAAGGCCACATTTATGACTTGATCTGGATCAAACTGGGTCAGAATGTTTATCATGACAATATCTAGGCTGACTTCGAAACTGAGTAATGTTGTCCAAAAACTAGGTAACCAGGTCAAATCCTAGAAAAGCTTGTTACCACTCTTTAAACCACATTTATTACTCAGACTTGTTAAAACCAGGTCAGAATATTTATCTTCACAATATCTAAGCCAAGTGGATGGTCAAAAAGTAGGTTACCATATGTAATGATGGAAAACCTGTATTATCGCTATATTATTAATGACTCAATCTTGATGAAACTAGGTCAGAATGTTTATCTTGACAATATCAAACCATGGTTAAATCCAGATCATGTTTGGTCAAGAACTATGCCACCAGATCAAGTTTTCGACAATGGTGTACCTTGAACTTGTGTGAGCGTTTTAGGGCTATTATGTCTGTCTTGTTTTAACAATAATTATAGTTTACAATGACTACAATTTTAGACAGAAGGGGGGGGTTGTTGCAATGCCCTAACTGTGGAAGCGTCTGCTGTTGTAGCTATGAGCAGTCCTGTACCATAGAGCCTGCCATAGATGGAAGTACAAGATTAAAGAAGAAATCCCCAGCCAGGTAAATATTTTGGATGGAAACAAAAGTTAAAAAAGCAATCAAATATTCCAATCAGAATTTCTTATTCAAATATTGGATTGTACAAGAAAATAATTGATATTCTTTATAGAAACTGAAGTTGGTACAAGTACAAACGCATTTAATTTTATAGCGGATGACTGTTGAGTATAAGTCAATGATCTGACCACAGCTGTTATCAATGAGGGACATGAGAATATATGCTTCTTATTTGTTGTGCCTTTGATCACGAGTGAATCAAGATAAGATTTTCTACCAAACCCGACACATTTAAGTAATTAAATAAACTGTTTACTTTTTTATACGCCCGTCTATGACGGGACGTATTATGGTATACCCCGCGTCCGTCTGTCCGTCTGTTAATGTCGTACGCTACGTCAAATATCCTTTGACAGATTTTCTTCAAATTTTAACACAATCTTAATATTGATAAACCCTGATCCCCTTTCGTTTTTGACGGAATTCTGAATTGTCGTTCCAGAGTTATGGGACTTTGTTCGTCAAAATTTCGTGATTTCATTGAATGTCCTACTGTAGCTCAAATATCCTTCGATGGATTTTTTTCAAATTTCAACACAATCTTAATATTGATAAACCCTGATCCCCTTTCGTTTTTGACGGAATTCTGAATTGTTGTTCCAGAGTTATGGGACTTTGTTCGTCAAAATTTCGTGATTTCATTGAATGTCCTACTGTAGCTCAAATATCCTTCGATGGATTTTTTTCAAATTTCAACACAATCTTAATATTGATAAACCCTGATCCCCTTTCGTTTTTGACGGAATTCTGAATTGTCGTTCCAGAGTTATGGGACTTTGTTCGTCAAAATTTCGTTATTTCATTGAATGTCCTACCGTAGCTCAAATATCCTTCGATGGATTTTTTTCAAATTTCAACACAATCTTAATATTGATAAACCCTGATCCCCTTTCGTTTTTGACGGAATTCTGAATTGTTGTTCCACAGTTATGGGACTTTGTTGAATGTCAAGGAGACGGCGCTCCATGCTCATGTACTTATAAAATAAACCATGTATTCAAATACAAATAAACTGAAGTAAAAAAATGATTCAAAGGGTTATTTATTACCTTACTACTTCATTGGCGAACGACGGGCGTATCATGCGCTCATGGCGCAGCTCTTTATTCTTGTTTGATTTTATCTTGCTTCTGAATGGAAGATTCATGCTCATCTTGTTATTTCACATCCAGTCTTTTGGTTGACATGCCGGGAAAATTTTACCTTTTGATGATGAACATGTTAATTTTCCATTTCTATGCCTGCAGTAAACGCATGCATTGAGACATCTGTCAGATTGTCTGATATTAATGTTTTCCACTTTTGTTTACAGCAGTATGCGGCCAAGCAAGATGGACCCCTCACGGTTTTCACTGTTCATGTGTGGTGGGGTGAATTTCGATGACAAAGCTAGCACCACTAGCGGCTCCAACCCCCAAGAATCACCCACCTCACCTAATGCAACTGTGAGTACTAACCCCCAAGAATCACCCAACTCACCCAATGCAACTGTGAGAACTAGCCCCCAAGAATCACCCACCTCACCCAATGCAACTGTGAGTACTAACCCCCAAGAATCACCCACCTCACCCAATGCAACTGTGAGTACTAACCCCCAAGAATCACCCACCTCACCCAATGCAGTTTTGAGTACTGACCCCCAAGAATCACCCACCTCACCCAATGCAGTTGTGAGTACTGACCCCCAAGAATCACCCACCTCACCCAATGCAACTGTGAGTACTAACCCCCAAGAATCACCCACCTCACCCAATGCTGCTGTGAGTACTAACCCCCAAGAATCACCCACCTCACCCAATGCAGTTGTGAGTACTAACCCCCAAGAATCACCCACCTCACCTAATGCAACTGTGAGTACTAACCCCCAAGAATCACCCACCTCACCTAATGCAACTGTGAGTACTAACCCCCAAGAATCACCCACCTCACCCAATGCAACTGTGAGTACTAACCCCCAAGAATCACCCACCTCACCTAATGCAACTGTGAGTACTAACCCCCAAGAATCACCCACCTCACCCAATGCTGCTGTGAGTACTAACCCCCAAGAATCACCCACCTCACCCAATGCTGCTGTGAGTACTAACCCCCAAGAATCACCCACCTCACCCAATGTAAATGTGAGTACTAACCCCCAAGAATCACCCACCTCACCCAATGCAGCTGTGAGTACTAACCCCCAAGAATCAGCCACCTCACCCAATGTAACTGTGAGTACTAACCCCCAAGAATCACCCACCTCACCCAATGTAACTGTGAGTACTAACCCCCAAGAATCACCCACCTCACCCAATGTAACTGTGAGTACTAACCCCCAAGAATCACCCACCTCACCTAATGTAACTGTGAGTACTAACCCCCAAGATTCACCCACCTCACCCAATGCAACTGTGAGAACTAACCCCCAAAAATCACCCACCTCACCCAATGCAGCTGTGAGTACTAACCCCCAAGATTCACCCACCTCACCCAATGCAGCTGTGAGTACTAATACCCAAGAATCAACCACCTCATCCAATGAAGCTGTGAGTACTAACCCCCAAGATTCACCCACCTCACCCAATGCAACTGTGAGTACTAACCCCCAAGAATCACCCACCTCACCCAATGCAACTGTGAGAACTAACCCCCAAGAATCACCCACCTCACCCAATGCAATTGTGAGTACTAATACCCAAGAATCACCCACCTCACCCAATGTAACTGTGAGTACTTATACCCAAGAATCACCCACCTCACCCAATGTAACTGTGAGTACTAACCATCAAGAATCACCCACCTCACCCAATGCAACTGTGAGTTCTAATACCCAAGAATCAACCACCTCACCCAATGCAGCTGTGAGTACTAATACCCAAGAATCACCCACCTCACCCAATGTAACTGAGTACTAATCCTCAAGAATCACCCACCTCACCCAATGCAACTGTGAGTACTAACCCCCAAGAATCACCCACCTCACCCAATGCAACTGTGAGTACTAACCCCCAAGAATCACCCACCTCACCCAATGCAGCTGTGAGTACTAACCCCCAAGATTCACCCACCTCACCCAATGAAGCTGTGAGTACTAACACCCAAGAATCACCCACCTCACCCAATGCAACTGTGAGAACTAACCCCCAAGAATCACCCACCTCACCCAATGCAACTGTGAGTACTAATACCCAAGAATCACCCACCTCACCCAATGTAACTGTGAGTACTTATACCCAAGAATCACCCACCTCACCCAATGTAACTGTGAGTACTAACCATCAAGAATCACCCACCTCACCCAATGCAACTGTGAGTTCTAATACCCAAGAATCAACCACCTCACCCAATGCAGCTGTGAGTACTAATACCCAAGAATCACCCACCTCACCCAATGTAACTGAGTACTAATCCCCAAGAATCAGCCACCTCACCCAATGCAACTGTGAGTACTAACCCCCAAGAATCACCCACCTCACCCAATGCAACTGTGAGTACTAACCCCCAAGAATCACCCACCTCACCCAATGCAGCTGTGAGTACTAACCCCCAAGATTCACCCACCTCACCCAATGCAGCTGTGAGTACTAACCCCCAAGAATCACCCACCTCACCCAATGTAACTGTGAGTACTAACCCCCAAGAATCACCCACCTCACCCAATTCAACTGTGAGTACTAACCCCCTAGAATCACCCACCTCACCCAATGCAACTGTGAGTACTAACCCCCAAGAATCACCCACCTCACCCAATTCAACTGTGAGTACTAACCCCCAAGAATCACCCACCTCACCCAATTCAACTGAGTACTAACCCCCAAGAATCACCCACCTCACCCAATGTAACTGTGAGTATTAACCCCCAAGAATCACCCACCTCACCCAATGTAACTGTGAGTACTAACCCCCAAGAATCACCCACCTCACCCAATGCAGCTGTGAGTACTAACCCCCAAGAATCACCCACCTCACCCAATGCAGCTGTGAGTACTAACCCCCAAGAATCACCCACCTCACCCAATGTAACTGTGAGTACTAACCCCCAAGATTCCTCCACCTCACCCAATGCAGCTGTGAGTACTTACCCCCAAGATTCACCCACCTCACCCAATGCAACTGTGAGAACTAACCCCCAAGATTCACCCACCTCACCCAATGCAGCTGTGAGTACTAACCCCCAAGAATCACCCAACTCACCCAATGTAACTGTGAGTACTAACCCCCAAGAATCACCCACCTCACCCAATGCAGCTGTGAGTACTAACCCCCAAGATTCACCCACCTCACCCAATGCAGCTGTGAGTACTAACCCCCAAGAATCACCCAACTCACCCAATGTAACTGTGAGTACTAACCCCCAAGAATCACCCACCTCACCCAATGCAACTGTGAGTACTAACCCCCAAGATTCCTCCACCTCACCCAATGCAGCTGTGAGTACTAACCCCCAAGATTCACCCACCTCACCCAATGCAACTGTGAGTACTAACCCCCAAGATTCCTCCACCTCACCCAATGCAGCTGTGAGTACTAACCCCCAAGAATCACCCAACTCACCCAATGTAACTGTGAGTACTAACCCCCAAGAATCACCCACCTCACCCAATGCAACTGTGAGTACTAACCCCCAAGATTCACCCACCTCACCCAATGCAACTGTGAGTACTAACCCCCTAGAATCACCCACCTCACCCAATGCAACTGTGAGTACTAACCCCCAAGAATCACCCAACTCACCCAATGCAGCTGTGAGTACTAACCCCCTAGAATCACCCACCTCACCCAATGTAACTGTGAGTACTAACCCCCAAGATTCACCCACCTCACCCAATGCAGCTGTGAGTACTAACCCCCAAGAATCACCCACCTCACCCAATGCAGTTGTGAGTACTAACCCCCAAGAATCACCCACCTCACCCAATGCAGCTGTGAGTACTAACCCCCAAGATTCACCCACCTCACCCAATGCAGCTGTGAGTACTAACCCCCAAGAATCACCCACCTCACCCAATGTAACTGTGAGTACTAACCCCCAAGATTCACCCACCTCACCCAATGCAGCTGTGAGTACTGACCCCCAAGAATCACCCACCTCACCCAATGCAACTGTGAGTACTAACCCCAAAGATTCACCCACCTCACCCAATGCAACTGTGAGAACTAACCCCCAAGAATCACCCAACTCACCCAATGCAACTGTGAGTACTAACCCCCAAGAATCACCCAACTCACCCAATGTAACTGTGAGTACTAACCCCCAAGAATCACCCACCTCACCCAATGCAACTGTGAGTACTAACCCCCAAGATTCACCCACCTCACCCAATGCAACTGTGAGAACTAGCCCCCAAGAATCACCCAACTCACCCAATGCAACTGTGAGTACTAACCCCCAAGATTCACCCACCTCACCCAATGCAACTGTGAGTACTAACCCCCTAGAATCAACCACCTCACCCAATGCAACTGTGAGTACTAACCCCCAAGATTCACTCACCTCACCCAATGCAACTGTGAGTACTAACCCCCAAGAATCACCCAACTCACCCAATGTAACTGTGAGTACTGACCCCCAAGAATCACCCACCTCACCCAATGCAGCTGTGAGTACTAACCCCCAAGAATCAACCACCTCACCCAATGTAACTGTGAGTACTAACCCCCAAGATTCACCCACCTCACCCAATGCAACTGTGAGTACTAACCCCCTAGAATCACCCACCTCACCCAATGCAGCTCTGAGTACTAACCCCCAAGAATCACCCACCTCACCCAATGCAGCTGTGAGTACTAACCCCCAAGATTCACCCACCTCACCCAATGCAACTGTGAGTACTAACCCCCAAGAATCACCCAACTCACCCAATGCAGTTTTGAGTACTGACCCCCAAGAATCACCCACCTCACCCAATGCAACTGTGAGTACTAACCCCCTAGAATCACCCACCTCACCCAATGCAGCTGTGAGTACTAACCCCCTAGAATCACCCACCACACCCAATGCAGCTGTGAGTACTAACCCCCAAGATTCACCCACCTCACCCAATGCAACTGTGAGTACTAACTCCCAAGATTCACCCACCACACCCAATGCAGCTGTGAGTACTAACCCCCAAGAATCAACCACCTCACCCAATGCAACTGTGAGTACTAACCCCCAAGATTCACCCACCTCACCCAATGCAACTGTGAGTACTAACCCCCTAGAATCACCCACCTCACCCAATGCAGCTGTGAGTACTAACCCCCAAGAATCACCCACCTCACCCAATGCAACTGTGAGTACTAACCCCCAAGAATCACCCACCTCACCCAATGCAACTGTCAGTACTAACCCCCAAGAATCACCCACCTCACCCAATGCAGCTGTGAGTACTAACCCCCAAGAATCACCCACCTCACCCAATGCAGCTGTGAGTACTAACCCCCAAGAATCACCCACCTCACCCAATGCAACTGTGAGTACTAACCCCCAAGAATCACCCACCTCACCCAATGCAACTGTGAGTACTAACCCCCAAGATTCACCCACCTTACTCAATGTAACTGTGAGTTCTGCCTCTAGATGTCTGTCATATGAGCCTCATTCTGGGAAAACTGGGCTTAATGCGTGTGTGCATGACTTCATTTTACTTCCTGTACTGATTTCATTTGCGCAAAAGATAAAATATACAAAGTTTTGAAACCCTTTTCCAATTTTATTAAGTAAATCACATCCCATTTACAAACAGCTGTTAAAGGGCAGTCTATAAAATCTTAAAATCACTGAAATGCTGATGCCATGTTGTCTCATTCATGTTCTGGCATTTTCTGATGTCTCATTCATTGTGTGTCATTTTCATATCATGTTTGTTGTGTATCATTTTCAGATGTCTCATTTGTTGTGTATAATTTTCAGATGCCTCATTTGTTGTGTCTCATTTTCAAATGTGTTATTTGTTGTGTATAATTTTCAGATGTCTCATTTGTTGTGTATCATTTTCAGATGTCTCATTTGTTGTGTCTCATTTTCAGATGTCTCATTTGTTGTGTACTATTTTCAGATGTCTCATTTGTTGTGTATCATTTTCAGATGTCTCATTTGTTGTGTACTATTTTCAGATGTCTCATTTGTTGTGTATTATTTTCTGATGTCTCATTGTTGTGTCTCATTTTCAGATGTTTTAAATTATTGTGTATCATTTTCAGATGTATCATTTGTTGTTTGCCATTTTCATATGTCTCATTTGTTGTGTGCCATTTTCAGATGTCTCATTTGTTGTGTGCCATTTTCATATGTCCCATTTGTTGTGAGCCATTTTCAGATGTCCCATTTGTTGTGTGCCATTATCAGATGTCCCATTTGTTGTGAGCAATTTTCAGGCGTCCCATTTTTTTGAGTGCCATTTTCAAATGTCACATTTGTTGTGTGCCATTTTCAGATGTCCCATTTGTTGTGAGCCATTTTCAGATGTCTCATTTGTTGTGTGCCATTTTCAGATGTCCCATTTGTTGTGAGCCATTTTCAGATGTCTCATTTGTTGTGTGCCATTTTCAGATGTCCCATTCGTCCTCTACCTCCTCTCTACAGTCGTATGACAGTGATACGTCCACACCTTTCAAGTCTTCTGATGCCTGTGTCATCAAGGTCTCCATCGACACAGGAAACACTCCGAAATCTCACATCTACAAAAGCATCATGGTAAGCGTCCACAAACATTTATAAACCTTTTCAGGTAAAAGGATATTGGAGTTATTCTGTAGGTTTGTCAGTTTGTTGATCTGTCTCTATGCAAAAGTTTGTGGAGCAAAATACTTCTCAATAGTTGAGATAGGCAAAGCCCCAAAATCTCACGTCTACAAAAGTATCATGGTTATCATTCCACAAACATTTATATACCCTTGCAGGGAGGGGATATTTGAGTCACTCTGTAGGTAAGAAAAGTCTTTAAATAGATATAACTTTCTAAGGGAATACAAATGTGTCAAAATATGTTTAAGTGGTAAAGGGATCATAGTGTTTGTGTCAAAGCTCTAGGAAAACTTATTTGCACAAAAATGTCCGAAATTAAGACACTTCACCTGATAAGAACCATACATTTCTGAGATAGTTGCCCTTGAAAGTAACTGACACTGTGGTTTGGGACGATGAGTCACGCCTGAGAAACAAGCTTTAGTTTTAATTTGGGAATTGTTTTTCAGATCATGTTAGAATCTAAATAATTTTCACATATTGCCAATTGGCCACTAAACATCATATTCATCTTTAAACATTAAGACTCAAAATAGTTATATATTTACTTGTAAACGATGTAAGGGTGCTGTGGTGTAGTGGATATGGTGTCTGCCATGCTTCTCGAAGGTAATTGGTTCGAGCCCCACTGTGGGAGCGCTCTTAATATCTCCCTTAAGGCATTAAGTACTGGTTCTACCCAGGAAATAGACTTAAGAGTGTTTCAATAAACCTAAGGCTTTCAGTGCAATCAAATATAATTGTTCCTGCTGGTGAAACCGCTGGTGAGCTTTTGTGATGGCCTTTTGTCCGTCGTCCGTCATGCGTTGTCCGTCGTGCGTTGTCCCTTGTGCGACTTCAACATTTGCCTTGTTACTCTCTAGAGGCCACATTTATTGTCCAATCTTCATGAAATTTGGTCAGAAGATTGGTTTCAATGATATCTTGGATGAGTTCGAAAATGGTAACGTTTGCTTGAAAAACATGGCTGCCAAGGGGCGGGCCATTTTTCCTTATATGGCTATATATGGCTATAGTAAAATCCTGTTAACACTCTTGAGGCCACATTTATTGTCTGATCTTTATGAAATTTGGTAAGAAGATTCATCCCAATAATATCTTGGACGAGTTCGAAAATGATGCCGGTTGGTTGAAAAGCATGGCCGCCAGGGGGCAGGGCATTTTTCCTTATATGGCTATTGTAAAACCTTGTTAACACTCTAGAGGCCACATTTATTTTCCGATCTTCATGAAACTTGCTCAGAAGATTTGTCCCACTGATATCTTTGCTGAGTTCAAAAATGGTAACCTTTGAAAAACATGGCTGCCAAGGGGCGGGGCATTTTTCCTTATATGGCTATATATGGCTATAGTAAAATCTTGTTAACACTCTTGAGGCCACATTTATTATCCAATCTCTATGAAACTTTGTCACAAGATTCATCCCAATAATATCTTGGATGAGTTCCAAAATGATGCCGGTTGGTTGAAAAACATGGCCCCCAGGGGGCGGGGCATTTTTCCTTATATGGCTATTGTAAAACCTTGTTAACACTCCAGAGGCCACATTTATTGTCCTATCTTGATGCAATTTAATCATAAGATTTGTCTTAATGATATCTTGGATGAGTTCGAAAATGTTTACGTTTGCTTGAATAACATGGCCGCCAAAGGGCGGGGCATTTTTCCTTAAATGGCTATATATGGCTATAATAAAATCTTGTTAACACTCTTGAGGCCACATTTATTGTCCAATCTTCATGATATTTGGTCAGAAGATTGGTCTCAATGATATCTTGGATGAGTTGAAAATAATTATGTTTGCTTGAAAAAAATGGCTTCCAAGGGGTGGTGCATTTTTCCTTATATGGCTATATTAAAATCTTGTACACACTCTAGAGGCCACATTTGCTGTCCGATCTTCATGAAACTTGGTCAGAAGATTCATCCCGATTATATCTTGGATGAGTTTAAAAATGATGCCGGTTGGTTGAAAAACTTGGCTGCCAGGGGGCGGGCATTTTTCCTTATATGGCTTTAGTAAAACCTTGTTAACACTCCAGAGGCTACATTTATTTTCTGATCTTGGTGAAACTTGGTCAGAAGATTTGTCCCAATAATATCTTGTTATCTCAGGTGAGCGACTTTGGGCCTTTCAGGCCCTCTTGTTTCATGAAACTTGAAACATTGATAGATGGCAATATGGAGATTATGCACGCCATTTCATTTTGTATATACATCAAGAATTGTGGTTGCTATGGCAACAAATAGACTAGAAATATTCCTGAAAATAGTGGATCCTGCGATAACTTAAAAAGCTCTTCATTTTTTTTCATGAAACTTGAAACATTGATAGATGGCAATATGGAGATTATGCACGTCATTTCATTTTGTTACTACATCAAGAAAATGGTGGAGTTTCACCGGTAGGGGACTTATATTGCTCGGCAATAGTCTTGTTAAAAAGGTTTTAACTAAATTGAGAATAATTTCATACAATTGTAGTTGCACAACACAGACCACACCCATACGGTAATAAAACGTGTGATGGACAAGTATGACTTGAAAGGGAAGGAGAAGGACTACTGTCTGCTACAGGTGCTACCTGAGGATGGTAAGTCTCACTTGGTAGTAAGTAGGTGTTTGATTATCATTTAAAATATTGTGTCACTGGTTACAAAGGTTGACTTTAAAAGCAATCAGAGACACAATTGTCCAATACATGATGGTAAGACTTTCCAAAATCAAAGCAGTGTTGTTGTTTTTGTTAAAAATCGGGTCCGGTATTTGGCCCTTTCCCATTGGAAAAAAGTATATATTTTTCCCAAAGGGGACCTAGAACTTCCCAGTGGAAGGTTTCAAAAAATATATATATTTTTATGCCCCCTTTCGAAGAAAAGGGGGCATATAGTGATCAGACTGTCCGTCTTTCTGTCTGTCTGTCTGTCCGTCTGTAAGTCATTCCGTCACACTTTGCGTTTAGGTTTCAAAAAATGCTCATAACTTCTATGTCCCTTGAGATATAACCTTCATATTTGGTATGCATGTGTATATGGACAAGGCCTTTCCATACGCACACAAGTTTTACCCCTGTGACCTTGACTTTGAACTTAGGGTCCGCCTTTAGGTTTTGAAATCTGTGTTTAGGTTTCGAAAAATGCTCATAACTTCTATGTCCCTTGAGATAAAGCCTTCATATTTGGTATGCATGTGTATATGGACAAGGCCTTTCCATACGCACAAAATTTTTAACCCCTGTGACCTTGACCTAGAACTTAGGGTCTGCGCTTAGGTTTCGAAATCTGCGTTTAGGTTTCGAAAAATGCTAAACTTCTATCAAAGCGTTTATAGGGGGCATATGTCATCCTATGGTGACAGCTCTTGTTTTAATAGATTTAAAACACTTTGTTCATCTCCAATCCAGTCATATAAGTTCAATCTTAGTAAAAATAATATTGACAACACTTCTATGCTCAATTTGAAGCTATTTTAGCAAAACAGCAACAACACTTATTTCCCAACTTTAGTCAAAACACCGCGAATTTTCCAAATTCAAAGGGACCTGGCCCCATGTGAAAAAAAACACTGCATAGAAAGGGTTTTGAGTGTATGAAAACGTTGAAAATAAAGTTTGTGATATGCAAAAGCTTAAATCTGTTTAAATATAAAGTATTGATGTGATAACTCAAATATACATACAAGCCACCTTCTGGGATAAGAGTTCTTAATGCATGTGCATAAATTATCGTCCCAGATCAGCCTGTGCATTCTGCACAGGCTTATTATGAACGACACTTTCTGCTTTAATTGTATATTTTGTTTAAAGGATGTCTGTTCTTAGCAAAAATCCAGTTATGGCAATAAGCATCATCCCTGATAAGCCTGTGCGGGCTGCATGATAAGCCTGTGCAGGCTGCATGATAAGCCTGTGCAGGCTGCATGATAAGCCTGTGCAGGCTGCATGATAAGCCTGTGCAGGCTGCATGATAAGCCTGTGCAGGCTGCATGATAAGCCTGTGCGGGCTGCAGAGGCTAATCTGAGACGACGCTTTACGCACATGCATTAAGACCCTTTATCCCAGGTTGAGGCTCAAACATTAGCTGTGTTGCTTACAGAACTGCTTATACCAGACAAAGTGAATGTGTTCTACGCCATGAACAACAATGGGGACTACACGTTTGTGTTGAGGACGCGTAAGGAACAGGAAACACTGACTCAAAACAAGAAAAAAGGGCGGCGAAAGCTGAAGTTGGGCCTTTGACAACTGCGTTGTTTAGAGATGTGAAAACTATAAGGCCATTAGAAGTTGTAGTATTGCCTTTGATTGATGTGTGGTGTTTAGTTGTGAAATCTACAATGCCAATCAGCAGGTCTTTCGAATATTGAATTTCAAGTATCGATGATGCTTCAGTGCAAAGCAGGGTCTAATGTGACGCGTTTTCAGCATAAACTCAATGCAGTTCTGGGCCAGTATTAACTAGTGCTGCAACAATACGCCAAAAACCGTATTTCAATATATTGTCAGTTCAAAAACCCGTATTGCAATATATCGCAATATATTGCTAACTTGTACCAAAATTATAACTTGCCAATTACCCAATAATCCCGTATATTCCAGTTTTAAAGCAAATTCTGGTATAAATTTACTATAAATGTGCTCAAGAATAACAAGAAACACAAACATTCGCAAATTTTCTTAAGTATCAAATACATTTTGGCATTCGTTACTATTTAAAGATGTGATGAAATAACGTCCAGCCGGGGCGGTTTTTTTTTCCACTGAACACGCGTAATTCACCTGACATGATGTTCCCGTTTTTATACAACACAAAATACACCCATACTTTCTATGCCACGTTCTAAATGTCTGTATAATTTTCGCGCGCTTTTTATTGAGACAAAGGATAAAGCACTTTTTATTTGACGCTAGAATTTTTTATTGTCGCATTAGCATTAAAATTTGGAAGCGTATTTCCAAAATTTGGATTACAAATTTAATAATGCTCAATTCAGAATCAAACGAAACATTTACAGCTGTGCGCAATTAATTCAACGATAATCTGTTCAAAAGCATCGAACGAATGCTCCGATGTAACAACGCTACTCCGTATAATAAACTTTCAGAATGCTTTTTTTACGAAAACAAATATTTACAGTGCTTTGTTTTGTTTACCTTGTTATCATTATTTCGAATGGCTTTTCTGGACGAAATGTGAATGAATTTTTGTAAAATTTTCGTACCGGTATGATGAAAATCGTATCGCAATACAATATGCGGATTGCGTATTGCGATATATACCGATATACCGGTATATTGTTGCAGCACTAGTATTTGTCAACCCATTTTTTACTTAAGAATAAAGCTTGTCTGAGACTCAATAAAAGTACCTCTGAATTTGCATATATACAGGCTAAAAATGGTTTTTGTATTCATAACAGATAGTTCACAATGAAGAATTAAATAATTATAGATGTTAACTACCATGCTAGGCTTGACTTTAAAGTAATTGTGGTACAGTTTAAAGAATAGACTTAAGTCTACAAATCAGTTGGTGAATACAGGGCCCTGCACTAACTGATTGGTATGCTGTACAAGGGTATTAGTAACCCTGCGTATTGGAGCCATAGAAGAATAACAGATTCTTTTTGTTAGTTGACACAGCTTTTTACTGCAATAACAGTACACCTGGGTGTCCACTACTAAAGGGTTGAGTGGGAACTGTTGTATCTAGCCAATATCTCTATATCGCTTACAATAGTTTTGCGTGCAACATAGGAATCATGAAATTTCAGAAACATCAATGAAAAAAATATGTTTTTAAATAAGCTAGTCTTTTAAAATATTTGAGGCAAGTTATCCATTACCATACAATACAGGACAAAACCTGATACATATTACAGTACTGTGTTGTTTGAAATTGTTTCTGTCAATTTTACAGAACACTCTGTACTGAACTTGTTGTATGTGAAATAGACTATAAAAATACAAGTTATGGTAGCTATAGTTTGTTTTATGTTTTAACACTATTGTGTATATGACTTTTATTGGTGTGAACTCAAATGAGTATTAACAAATTTAAAACAATATGTGTTAACCACTATGAAATTTAATATACAAGTGCTGCATCTGTAACAGGGTATGGAGTTAAAATTGATGGAAGCTATAGCCCGTGTGTCAAAAAACAACATTGTAATTCTCAACCATCAGAAATGTGTGTTCATGTTTGTTCCTTCAGCCATCCCTGACTCAAGATTTTATATGTAAATACATGTATGTGCAAACATGTTGAACATTCAGTGCATATATTGTGATGTTCATAGCACAACCCCATAGTAAATATTAACCATGTTTCGGTTGCATTTTTAAAGGGATTTAATAGTGATGGAATAATTTTGCCCTTTACTTTGATAGTTAGCTTGTATTTGGTATATTATTCTTCAAAATAAAAGTTGTTAAAATTGTTATAAATTCTGCTGTAGGCGTAGTCATTATTTAATAGTCTAGTTTGTAGTTGTCATTTTATTGTATGCGTAGTTGTAAAAAGAGAGGGGAACAATGTGAGGTAAAGTCTATATTTTTTCACTGTACTGGAATTCTTTGTAAAAATAAATATATTCTCTATAATTATAATATGCATCACACAAGATATAAATATTTTTGCTTAACTACATTTGCATATGTGTTCATGACAATGTTAATGTTCACCTTTCCAGTGTAACGTGTTATCACATCAAAAGCAAATGTCCTACATTTAGCAGCAAAATCAGTTGGAAAGCTATGAGGTCTTAAAAGTAAGGTTTTCCTATTTTTGAGATGCGTTCTCGTAGCTGTAAATTGTATTATTACCTTAAGGATAGAAAAGTTTATATGATGACAAAGTTTCAATGATCAAAGCAAAAATAGTATCTATGATCAAAAAGAAGTTTCAAGGATCAAATAGTTTCTATGATCAAAATGTATGATACAAAAGTTCTAGTAGTAAGGCCTAAAAAAAATGTTTGTTGACCGTTATCCATCTGACCCTTAATTTTGCTGCAAACTCTTAACTTTTTTTGTATTCCAAGGTTAGCTTTCCATCATATTTTTACATTTACAACATTAAGTTTTATGTGATAAGGAAGATATGTTGCAACAGATTTGGGGGATTTTCGTCAATAATAATTATTATTTGAGTGGGAAATAACTTTTGCATGGAATAAAAAGTTTAAGAAAATGGCTACCAACTACCTGATGTTTTTTATGCCACCAGTAGGGTGGCATATAGCAGTTGAACTGTCTGTCAGTCCGTCAGTCTGTGCGTCTGCCCGAAAACTTTAACATTGGCCATAACTTTTGCAATATTGAAGATAGCAACTTAATATTTGGCATGCATGTGTATCTCATGAAGCTACACATTTTGAGTGATGAAAGGTCAAGGTCATCCTTCAAGGTCAAAAGTCATAAACTACAATCCAAGGGAAGTAATAAGCTTTAAAAGGGAGATAATATCTAAACCTGCCAAATTATATATTGAAATTTTATTTCAAAGCAGCACAATAGGGGGCATTGTGTTTCAGACAAACACATCTCTTGTTTACTTTTAAGTTGTCCTTAAGAACTTTTTGCTTAGCCTATAAATGATTGTCAGCCCTCTATGAGGGAGACTGTTTGTCAGCTTAATGTTTGTCAGCCCTCTATGGTGAAGAGTGTTTGTTTGCCTAATAGTGGTTCTCAACCTTTTATGGTGAAGAGTGTTTGTTAGACTAATAGTGGTTGTCAGCCTTCAATCTAGGATATGTTAAAAGTCTAGTCAGGTTTAGTGATGTTTTTCAGCCGTCTACATTATATATTTACATAGTGCAATACTTGTTCAGTGAAATTCATTTATTTGATGGTGCTGTTTTGTTTTTGTGTTGTTATAGTACAAATTGTATATTATCTTGTTTTAGCCAGTTTTATTATTTACTTTACCTGGCTATGTGTTTTTATTGACTGTAGGTTGTTTATCTTTAATTATTTAGTTGTTGATTTTCTTAGGATTTTTATAATTGTTAGTGAGTTTAAGGATTTATATTTAAAAAAAATACTAATCCACATATTCCTAATTTTTATTCATTTTGATAAACATATGTGTGTGTCATGAGTTCACTCATTTTAATTGATTATTCATTTGATTTTAATAGACTAATCTTTTGATTTAAATACTGAATCATGTGATTTTAAAAGATAAATCATTTGATCTAAAAAGATTGATAAATTGATTTATTATTGAATAGGGTCATCATACATATTTATTTAAATGAGTGTAATCCTTATTTTTGTTTTAATTCATTTACCACTTTTTGCTGTAACTGAAATGTATTAGAATACTCATAAAAAGTTATGTTTAATTGTATATATAAGTATTATTTGATTATTGCAACTTAATTCCTGACGTAAAGTTTGGTCTTTTGAATATAGGTATTGTTCAGAGAACGACAGATTCAACAATACAGATATGAAATGTTTTTCTAAATTGAACATACTGCTGGTCAGTTAAATTTGTGTTCACTTGAGCATTTCAGTATGTAATGTATTGAAAAAATGCTTTTGCATGTTATCACTATTTAAGTTTATATCCATGAAGTTAATATCATTTACAATAATGAAATCAAATAAATGTCCTCAGCTTGCAAATCCATTAACAGCGTCTCGTATAAAAATTATTATTTATTTATATACGTAGAATAATATAGCAATGTATACGTATTTATATACTTTGTTTTTGTACATGGGTATTCATAAAAATACGAAATAATAATTATAGCAAGTTTGGAAAATGTTAATAAACTTTTGCTGTTGTAATGAAACAATTTAAAATATAGAATCCAATAGAAAACTCTTCAAAGTGTTTTTCAAAATATTTGAGCCGCATTCTGCGGAAACTGGGCTTATTGAAAGTGCGTAGTGTCGTTCCAGCGAAGACACTTAATGCTTTTATAGTTGTTGTTTTTTTGTTTTAAGAAAATCTCTTTTAAAAGGAAATCCAGTCTAGACTTAAAGAGTCGTCCCTGATCAGCCTGTGCGACCATGACAGGCTTATCCGGTACAAGACTACGCTTATGTTATACGCCCAGTTTTCCTTTAACGTGACTCATTATATGGATATATAGAGAATACATGGTTGGTGCTGAGATGGAGAAAGTTTATGTGTTGAGGCTTAGAAAAAGAAAATAGGGCGAGCTTTATTAGACCGAATAACTACCGATTGTGTCAGGTAAAAAATAGTTCCAATTTAAACTGTTCCTTTTAATACTTTCCTATTGAAAATAATTATGAGAAGAAATAAAATACAAATAAATCAAGAATGTGATATTTTTCTTGGTAGAAATTGAAAAAAAAATGCAGCAGCAAAACAAAAACTCAATTTTATTTACCTCATTGACAACTTTAATACATTGCTTATAACAATAAAGTCACAACGATAGTGCCCCCATTTAATTTTGGATTTTTTAAATAGTTAGCTGGAAAAATCGAGGATTCCAGTTTTGTTGATCATTAAGTAAGCTGTGTTTATTATTTAAATATTGGATTTTAACAACGGCTTGTATGGTAGTGTATTTTACATGACACATGTTTAACAGAGTTGTTTGCTGTGCAATAAAAAATACCTGTTACCGAAAAGTATTTAACAGTGATGTGACAAGTTGAGCATGCATGTATTAATGCCAGCATTGCTGTGATAAACTAGACAGTGACCAAAGTATAACTGGACAACATCAATCTTACGTCAATATACGTCTATCTTTTTTTCTGACATTTTGTTGGGTTTATTTTCAAAACAAAGACAGAATAAAAAAGTGAAAGTGATAGGATAAAACAAGAGTATGTGTTAAATACTTAAAACTTATCTATGTTCACCACTTAAACCAAATATAAAATATTTTTCAAGTATAGTAATTGAACACTTTGTTTTTAACTCACCTTACCATAGTCTTGTGGTTCGCATAGTGTATCATCAACTTTAGCTTGTTTCTACTTTGGATGTCACATTTATTAATCAATCTTGATGAAACTTTGTCAAAATATTTGTCTTGACAAAATCTTGGCTGGGTTTGTATTTTGGCCTCGTGTGTCCAAAACTAAATCACCAAGTCAAATCTTAAAAAACAGCTTCATTCTACTCTTGAGGCCAGTGATGATTTTATGAACCTTGGTCAGAATGTATATTTTCACAATATCTAGGTCAAGTTCAAACCTGGGCCAGTTGCATCAAAAAACTGTGTAAACAGTGCGATTCTTGTTTACAAAAAACAACATTACTACTCTAGAAGCCACATGTATCACTAAACATTAATGAAACTTTGCCAGAATGTCTATCTTGACAATAACTATGCCAAGTGTGAATCTGGTCATTTGTATACAAAATTAGGTAACCAGGTCAAAGTAACTTATTTACAATATAAGTCTATGTAAATCATGTGGCAACTAGGGAAGGGCCATTATTTACGACAAGGGCATGATTTCAACAAATATTATACAAGACCTCTGTCAGAGGTGTCAAAGTTCAGGATTATTCCTGAAATCAGGATTTTGGCCCTTAAGGACCAATTTTGATATTAATATAAATCAGAGAATTTTTTCTGGAATTTTAAGATTATTGTCACAAAATGTCATCTTAAACACAAATTATTTTACTTTGACATATTGTTTACAAAGTTATAAACAATAGTTAACAAAGTTATATGAATTATTAACCCTTTTTTGCTCTGGCCCCCAAACGGTAGGCTTTTTTTCAGGATTTTAGATTTTGGCCAATTGACATCCCTGTCTGTCTGATGATCAATACCAATATAACAAAACTCTGGGACTTGTGGTTTTAGAGAAGAACGTTTTAAAATTATTTACTAGATAAGTCTATATAAATCAGGTGATCCCAGGGGCATGTTCAATGTTGACCCAATATGCATGATTTTGACCAACTTCGAAGACGACCGCTATAGGATGTTGTAGCATAATTCGATGGAATGAAGACACACACAACTGGAAGAACTGTTGATAGATTTGTTTCGGCTAGTTGATACGGCGCTTTCCACGTCTTCAAACTATTCTAATCAACAAGATACATACATGACCCCCACGTGCCCTGTGACTACACGAACGTCTATCTAATGTATCCGGCTGCATACAGTTTACTGGCCAACTGCTTGATTTCAGGTAGCTTATATACTTATAACACTCAACGGAAATGTGAAGAACGTACAATGAATCAGCCTTTTCTATGTTAAACATCCGGTAAAAAAACTCGACCGCCTTTATGTACAATGTATGCTTATTTCAAATTCCAGAGGATATATCAACACCATTAATCCTTAAGTCTAATCACGAATTTTATCCATAATGGAATATGTCGACAAATCAACGAGGTCGAGGTATTTCGATTAGAAAAACTGAGTTATCTTAATCGGACTGGCTCGGTCTTTTACATAGTCGCCATTGTGAAGAATTTTTCTTGGTATCATACCTTAGACGATGCTGTTAACAGCATCGTCAAAAAGCACTCGAGCTAGGCTAATTAAAACTTTAACTGCAAGGGCCCTTGGTTTTTATTGTTTTATTGAAGAAGTAAGTTCATGACTGATTCCTTTTTATTTATGACTGATACCTTTTAATTCGATTAACTATCGATAAACCACCGATGAACCGTAAGGACTAAAATTAACAAATATGATTGTTATGGACCGATGGTTCCTACTTAAAGGAAAATATAATCAAGTAAGTTTCCAATCAAAGATTATATACATGTATAATGTAGATTCTACTCATAAACAGATGTTATCACGACTGGTGGAAGTCGTCCCCCCCCCCAAGACGTTCCCACCCAGACGTTTCTCCCATAGACGTTTCACTCCCATTTTGGGAGTGAACTGTGTACATAATATGAAAATGTATGTAATATATAAACGCCCATTGTCAATTAAAGGGACATTTTCATTTTTTAACTGGCCCGTGCCTATATGTTTTAATTGATACTAAAGTTTTGAAGCTGTTTTCGACAGACAACGAAGGCTGGTACCCGAACACAGCACTTTTTACCGAATTAAAAAGTCATTTTAAGTTGATATTTGACGACATATACCTCTAAAATATAATATTTTTAATGTCACAGGCATGGGTGATAACGTGTAAGGGATACAAAATATAATTAACTGGTGATTTAGAGAGGGTTTCTATTTGTGAACGGAAGGAAACATAACTGGAAAACATTAAAATATGCAATTGACACTGAAATCATGCTCATAATGTTCAAATAACGTATTTGATGAGTGTCCCGTAAACTGCGGTAAGATACGTTAACACATTTTGGTAACACATCTTTTGTATGAAATAATGTAAATAAAGTGTGAATTATATGTATATGACATTGGCAGTGGTCACATAATATGTTTATAATAGTGATAAAACTAATTGTTTGAGAATTAAAAACACCACACATGGACGAAATTCGAATTTTTAATTGTTGCGTACATTTTGTGTAAGATACGTTAACACTCTGTCAACTGAATAATCCAAATTAACACAGCTGTGATATTCCAGGTTAAGATTCCTTAACCCTTTGCATGCTGGGAAATTTGTCGTCTGCTAAAATGTCGTCTGCTGAATTTCTTAAATTAGCATTTTCTTCGATTTTTTTCAAAGAATACTATCAGAATAGCAAACAGTTTGGATCCTGATGAGACGCCACGTTCTGTGGCGTCTCATCTGCATCCAAACTGTTTGCAATGGCCTTCAAAATTCGGTTCCAGCACTGAAAGAGTTAATCACCTGCTCTATAATGACAAGATATAGCACATTTATTGTAATTCGAACCACAAACATTATGATGGTAATAAAAACTAAAAATTTTGGTAAGATACGTTATGGTAAGATTAATGGTTTGGTATGATTAATATTCTTTCATGTAATCAATTTTCTATTTGTCAAAATCCTATATTTAGATTCTTTAAACCACACACGTGCATAACTAATATTATATAGACTCGACAGAACCATGTTCTTGGGAAATTACCATGGTTTTTGTAGGCAGGTTGATTATAACTTGATATAAAGTTTGATTTTGGACCCGTGGTTAATTTAATACGTTATAGCTGTGATAAGTTACCGTTTTAGAATAATTCGTTTGGTGTTTAAAATGATATTATACTTTAAACTTAATATTTAAAGGTCTTGTTAATGAATAGATGTGCTGTTTAGTGCATAGAACGTAACAAACAGACTTAACGTATCTTACATAAAGTTAACGTATATTACACGCTCTATGTTATGTTTAGGGCACAATGTTTATAAGATGAATTTTATTCTGTAAGTATATGCGTGCTTGGTTGATATAACAAGGGTCAACATTACATTACAATGCAAGTATGTATATAGTTTGACGGAGTATTAGGCCTTGTGCTTTTGATATTGTATTTTACGTATCTTACAATTTGCTAACGTATCTTACATTGATAGGGAAATAATTTAAATGTGAATGACCTGCAGGGACATGGTAATTTTAATGATTGGACATGTTAACGTAGTAGATGAGCTAGATACATTCATGAAATGGGCAATGACCTAAAGCAGGTTGTTTACAATAAACTGCACAATCTGTGTTTCATGGAAAATGTAGACTTTAGAAAAGATATATTAATAATCCCTTTAAAGAAGACCGCTGTCTTTTTTTTCAATTTACCATATCTTATAGCTGTCACTTTGTTAGTACATGATCTTTTGTTGGCACTGTATACATTTAAGATGATAAAAATATTCACACAAATTATAACTAAAAAGAACTTGACAACGAGATTGCTCCTACTGTTAGATTTCTTACGACTTTATATACATCACATTTATTTAAAATTCATTTTGATCTTACTTGATTATACCGGTATATGACTACCAATACGCTACTTATAATGTTAGACTTCTGGCATGCAGAGTTTGATAATGATTTAACTTGATTCTTTAACAGAATAAACAATGAACTAAAGCGATTTGTTTATAAGCACATGTAGCAATTTGCATAATTTGTCTTTTTCATTGAGAATGTAGACTGTGTATTTTTATTAATGGAATTTTATAGATAGAGCCACTGCATTAATAAAACATCGACTAATTAATAGTTTAAACAAATATTGTGCAACAGACTAGGCACGACGTTGTTCTCTAAGAAAGATTCACACTGTAAGATACGTTAACATTTGTAGTGGCATACAATACCAAAATCGTTCCAGTATGGCTTACATGGGATATGATTTGAAACTCAAAATGCATAACGTATATATAAAAAAATCAGCTTTAACTAGCAAGCATCTTAAGAAAAAAGGAGTTTTGTTGACACTCAGGTTAAATGTAAGATACGTTAACAATTTTATCTTTTTTAAAGTTATTTTAGCAAGTGGTCTTGTTTAGACTTTTAAAACAATTTTACTACTAGAGAAAGGCAAGTCAGTCATTCTTTGATATGTTTTTGTTATAAAAAGCGCTTTTTGCAATGCATAATTTCTTTTGTTAAAAATACGTTAAAAAGCAGTACTATTCCTTTTACCAAAATATGAAATATTCTCTGCACACATGAACTGCAAATTATTTCACTGTAAATGAGATACTAATGTAATGACAGCGATGATTTTGAAGAATCTGTTTGTCTTAAAAGTACACTATACATGACAGGAAGCTATCCTTGATCTCGTGTATTTTATATATATTTATTATAACTGTTATGATAAATTATTCCTTAAAAGGCAAAGTCATACGGAAAAACTTATCATGATTATTATAATACACCATTCCTTCACTCAAATGAATAATATATCTTTGGATAGTTGTCAATTTTGTAGTTTTAATTTGAAATGATATTATATATCACGTATCTTACAGAGTATATTATATATACGATTTTGTAGTGACTGTCATGTTTTATTGATAGCAAACACAATGTATCCATATCCGATTTTTCATCATTCAAAGTCTAAAGTTTCAATAGGTTGCATCAAAATTTCACTAACTGCAAGTTGGTTTTTAACTACTTTTAAAAAAGAAAATGTCCATTTAATTGACAATGGGCGATAAATTTTCATATTATGTAGACAGTTCACTCCCAAAATATTAATATCATTGAGTTAAATTATTAAAATATCAATAAGTTTTGATTACATTTGCTAATTATGTTATTAATAATGAAATTAATTGCAAGGAAAGTGCAATTCTGTTTTAATTAGTTATTAGTAAAAATGAAAATATCAGTTACATCCAATAATTTGATTATAAACATATGAATGCATGAAAAAAATGTTGACAGTTACATAGTTTATTTATTTATCATATTTAACTGTTACAAGGAAAACATTTTTGACATTAATATAAATGTAATTTTACCATTTTTTAATTCACCAATTGACCCTAATTGGATTAAAACAACAAATAACTACAGTTCCACAATCCTGCCGAAGTTTAATGTTTGGTAATACCGACAGCTATAATAATAATAATAATTATTATTATTATTATTATTATTATTATTATTATACTCAATATGTTCGGTGCATCAAGCCAAGATGGTTACTCAATAAACACGAGATCTATTTTACGAAGGGATCCGGAAATAGTCGATGTATTACAAATGGCACAAATTACACTCCATTGGACAATTTATTTTGTAACAAGGACAACTTTCGTTTTCAATGTGAGCGCAATCTTCCGCAGATTTTAAATGTTATCTGCGGAATGTAATTTTTATTGTTTTCAGCAGGCAGTCTTTTTTAATGAAGATACATATGGGCTATGTTGAAAACGTGACCCATATGGTGTAATTGCACTTACTTCAGTTACTATACGTTTATAATCATTAACTGAATACATTAATTTTAAGAAGTAGCAACTTCGAGGTTAGCGCACTAACAAGGAGCGCTATTTAAAAATTCTTTGCAAATCAGATTTGTTTCATTTGTTGTACAGTTTTGTTTCGAACAATTCTAAATGAAACTCTGTCTGACAATGATTGCCCTATTCGTGTAAGCCATAATTGTTCTAATTATTGAAAGAAAATCAAAAGCATATTTAAATACCATTGACAAATCGATATAGACGGGAGTATCGATTTCACACTATCGGTAGTCGTTTAGTACACCAAAACAAATGAATTATTCAATAAGCATAAATTCGACATGGAAAACATGTATATACTTCGGTCGTTTTTGTTTACCTTATTTGTTATAGCTTTGTTTTACTTTTCTTATATTTGTTACAATCTCAAATTTCTCTGCGCAACTGTTGCATACGTGCAATTTGTGGATTGTGTTTGTCATCAGCTAGCGGGAGTGATGGGTCACATAAATAAAAGACATAGCTAAGCATATTTTATTTTCCTTTTGGTGTATAGCCCATATTTTCTAAAGTGTCAAAGCTCGACTTTTTCCCCAAGATTAGCATCAAATAATGGTAAAATATTGGTTCAGTCATTTTAAGCTTTATAAGTTCTATCAGAAGACTGAACACGATAAGTGATTTCGGAAAGTAGTGTTATTCAGGTTCACGTTTGCTCTTCACTAAAATCACAACACATTCATATACATTTTGGACAGGATACATTCTTGATTGTGAGAAAAATGAGTCATACGTTGATTATAAATATATTTCAAGAATGCCTGCACGCGTTCATGCATGTATTCCTTGTTCTCTCGTTCATTCAAAATTATATACTACAATTGCTTAAAACATTTTCTTAGACGCAACACAAACGGACTTGGACAGTTAAACATACCCGAAGAAAACGCTGATTGATCAGTGAAATTGCAGACTTGTGTAATCGGTAAAGTAAACTTTAAAAATTAATGAAAGTAAATAAAAATTAATTAATATGTTAAAACGTTCAATTTTATGTGATATTTATAGCTAAGTTAATAACCATTTCTTATTATACGCCCGTTTTTCAAAAACGGGACGTATTATAGTTTCACCCTTGGCGGGCGGGTAGGCGGGCGCCGCGCCACGGTAAAACGGCCTTGGAAAACTACTAATTTTTTGTATAAATTTATCTGTTCTGTCTCATTTTGAACTGTAAAGTTCATTGTTTTACTTATAATATTATGTGGCCCTATGAAGGTGACCGTTTGGCGACACGTAAGTCATTGCCCTTATTTTATAAGGGTTATTACTAATATCCCTTTTAAATATTGTCTTAACGCCACTCTGGGAGGTCGTCTCTTCTTCATAGCCCAATTCTCATGAGGTTCCAAACAGACCGGGTCTTATGTTGGAGCATTACGGCTATATTCCCTGTCTGCAAGTGTCCAGCATTGAACCACGCATACTCATATTTATAAATCAAAATACATAATACAATTAAAATTAAATTACAGTACCAAATACAAGTGTGTGTTATATTTCTACCTAAATGCATTTAAACATGCAAATCCCCTTTCACAGAGGAGAGCTATTAAATCAGGCTCTACCCCTCCAAATAATTAATGAACATAAATTTCATATCTCCCCATTGTTTCTGTCTGCTTGTATATAACATAACCCAAACATGAGATTTACATCTATCTCTTGACTTTATTATGCATCTAAAACATATAGTGGCAATGCTGGACCACTTTGTGATCCGGAAAATCCCAATAATATTAATATTTTATTTACCTTAAATATATTAAACAACAGTGTAGTTTGTTTATTTCAAACACTACACACTTTTGTGTCATTCTTTTCTTTGCAAATAACATGTAAATTAAAGTATTTCAATTTGATATTAACACCTAATATGCAGATCACAAAGTTAAAAGACTCCAATAAACTCATTGCAGCATATGCTTAACAATTAGTCTAGTAATGATGATGCCACATATAATAATACGTGTTTTAACCATCACTACTTATATAAATTGGGCTATTCTCTTCCTTCCTCTTTCTTTTAAACATAATAATATAAAAGTAGTAGTAGTAACAATAATATAGCATCTTCATAGTACTTCAACAGTATAAAATAATCATTCTAAATGCAATTAAATTTAAGTATTAATGGATGTAATTATCATTTCTTGTTCCATATATTTTCTAATGAAATGTGTGTGTGTTTTGTTGTAGTTTATTGACAGGTCTTTTCCGCGTCTTCGCGACTACATTAGGTATCGACCTGCCCCTGTGATCTTTCAGGGGAGACAATCTCCAGATTAATTCTTGTCTGGACGCAGCTCCGCCGAGGGAGTGCAGCAAGCAGCTCTGCCTGTATGGCCACTCTCGTTGTCACCGGCCGTCGTCTTCAACCCCGAGACGGTTTCCCCACTGCGTTGAGCGCACTGAGTACCGCCGCCCCGGGTCCACTCTCTCAGCCACACCCTCGATGTTTCTTTTTTTTTATTCAATATAATACATACAATGTATACATGTATATGATCATACAACATAGTGATTGTACAAAGCAATAAATTCAGACATGTTATACAAGATATGCTAATATATATATATTTTTTAAAGAGGAAAGAAAAGAACAACTGAAGAATAGTTATGAAAAATGATGAGTTGTATCAAGTCGGAAGAAAGCATACTGGATTTGTAATCTGTCATTACTGAGGGCTATTTCTTTCTCAATCTGGATTTTTAGTTTAAGACTATGGACAAAACAATTAAAATGTGGTACTTGTTTTTTGTACTTCATAATAAAGATAAAATATTTCATCATTATAAGAATAACATTCACAATATTATTACATTCTATTGATTTCAATGAGTTAATTCCGAAACTTACATTTAAGAAAGATAGTTTAACGTTTAGTTGCTGTTGTTCAAGAGAAGATGCTAATTGATTCCAAATAGCCTGGATGTGTTTGCACTCCCAAAAAAGATGTTCTATAGTTTCGATGTTTTCACTGCAGAAATCACACAGATTTAGATTAGATAATTTGCATTTAAGTGATTCATTTCAGTGATCATTGTATGATTTTTTGTGCGCGAAAGACACATAAGTCAGTCATTGGTGTTCACAATAATATTTCAACACGTTCCATGAAAAACTATAGCAAAGAGGATTTTCAAGCTAATTTATTAGCTGCTGATTGGACACCTGTTAATCTTAGTGATAACTCATCAGATGCATGGGAACAGTTTAAGAAAATTTTTATGTCAATTGTAGACAATATTTCTCCTGTTAAGAAATTGAGAATTAAGCAAAGGACAGAACCTTGGATTTGTTCAGATATTTTAAATTCGATAAATGAGAGAGACAAAGCTTTTTCTAAATATAAGAAAAACAAAAGCGATGAAAATTTTAATTATTTTAAAAAGTTACGTAATCAGACTCAAGACCTAATTAGTACAGCCAAGAAAAATTTCTTTGCAGAGGCTCTTGAAGAAAATAAAAATGATTCCAAGTCACTTTGGAGAATTCTAAAAAATCTTGGCTTACCATCAAAGAAAACTTTGTCTTCCTCTAGTGCAAATATTTGTCTTAATATTGATGGGAACATTTGTTTTGACAAAGAATCTATAGCTAAATCTTTTAACACATTTTACACTACTGTTGCCTCAGTGCTTGTTGAGAAACTACCAGCAAGGGTTAATAAATTTGGCAAATCTTTTGTTACTGCTTTTTATGCAAGATTAGGTGTCACTTTAAATAGTTATTCATTTTCAATTGTTACTGAAAGTCAGGTACTTAAATACTTATCTCAACTCAGTGAAAATAAAGCTACTGGTCTAGATGGTATTCCCTCTCGATTTATTAGAGATGGGGCTTCAGCTATTTCTTATCCGCTTACACATGTTATCAATTTGTCTTTGATACAGGGTGTGGTTCCAGATGAGTTAAAGTCTGCTAGGGTCATTCCTATTTTTAAGAAAGATGATAAAACAGCTGTTGGCAATTATCGCCCAGTATCTATTTTAAGCATTGTTTCCAAGATCTTTGAGAGGGTTGTTTATGACCAGGTAGAGTCCTATTTCAAAGCCAATAAGTTGTTTTATAAATTTCAGTCGGGTTTTCGACATGGCTATTCCACTGATACATGTCTTATCCATCTGACGGACTATATAAGATTGCAAATGGATAAAGGTCACCTTATTGGTATGATACTTTTAGACCTTCAAAAGGCTTTTGATACAATGGACCACTCAACTCTTCTTATGAAACTTAGTGCAGCTGGCCTTGGTGATGATATCTTGAGATGGTTTAAGTCATATCTTTCTGATAGACAGCAGCTTGTTGATGTCTCAGGCACCTATTCATCAACTGCTGGTATTTCTTGCGGGGTTCCACAAGGGTCAATCCTAGGTCCTCTTCTGTTTTTAATATATGTAAATGACATGTCAGCTGTGGTAAAAAACAAGTTATTATTATATGCAGATGACTCAGGAATTTTAGTTTCAGGTAAATGTAAGTCTGACATTGAACATGCCCTTAAAGAAGACTTGCGTCTTGTTAGTCAATGGCTAGTTGATAATAAATTATCACTTCATTTGGGTAAGACTGAGTCAATCTTATTTGGGTCTAAACACAGACTTAAGTCAAATTCATCCCTTGATATTACTTGTAATGGCACTGTGATTAATCCAACTTTTTCGGTCAAATACCTTGGAGCTACCATAGATAAATCTCTGTCTTTCGATACTATGGCACGGTCTGTTTTGCAGAAGGCTAATGCCCGGTTGAAATACTTGTATCGTAAAAAGGACTTCCTTACCCAACATACCAAGAAGCTCCTTATTATGTCCTTGATTCAATGTCACTTTGATTATTGCTGTTCAATATGGTACCCCGGTCTAACTCAGGTGCTTAAACATAAGCTTCAGGTTACTCAAAATAAGCTAATAAGGTTTGCTCTTAATCTTGACGCCAGGTCACATGTTGGTTCACAACACTATCGCTCTCTTAATTGGTTACCTGTCAGTAAACGTGTTGACCAGATTATCCTTTGTCATGTTTTCAAGGTCAAAAATGGTTTAGCCCCTGATTATATGGGAGAGTCGTTTATCCCCCAGGATTCTGTCCATTCATATAAGACAAGGTCATGTAGTAGGGGTGCTTTTGCAATTCCAAAGGTTTTGGTTCCAAGTCCTTCTGCTCTCTTGGTTGCTCCTTGTGGAACAGCCTACCTGCTGACATATCCAGTATAAGAAGATTACCTTCATTCAAAATAGCAGTTAAGAAATACCTAATGGACAGTTTATAATTATACCATGTTTATAACATTATTATCTATGTATCGTTTTTGTTTCGGTATAGGAATATTTTAATCAGTTCATCTTGATCTAGTCATTAATATTATTTTAATTGCTGAAGATGTGATATTGTTTTTATCAGCTTTCCTTTAATTGATATTAAATTATTTTATAGGTTTTAAGGACATTGCGTTATATGAAAGTTTGTGTATTAATTTTAAGTATTTTTATAGCTTTTTTGTAATCCATCAATATATTTCTTTATATTCCTTTATAGTCTATTCCCTACTGGGAATACAAAATGCCAAACATAGATTTGTACTGTGATAATATAATTTTGCCAATTATCTGTGATATCATTCCATTTAACAATGTGTACTCATATGAACTTTATTTTAAGGTCAAAGTGTAATAACTACTTCTTGTTAGTTAAAAGCTCTCTATGTCATGCCACCAGCACAAAGGACCACAATGGAAATAAGAGTCGCTCTTTTTTGTGTTATCCTTGGTGTTTGGTGTGCATGTCATGGTTTATTTATTCTCATGTGTTCTACTATTCTGTATTATACATGTTGTTTTAAATGTCCATGTATGTGTATTCCATACCGAAATAAATCAATCAATCAAATCAATCAAAGAGATATTTATTTGTAGCTATAATTCTATGGATGTATTTATATTGAAAATTTCTCAGTGTGCTTTCAACAGTTGCTTTATATGGCATGGTAAATATGTGTTTCCAATTAAGTTCATGTTCTCCGAAAAGGACTTGCCATTTATTTTGGGTTTTGGAGTTTTCTGTAGGGTTTTTAATTTGTAGTGTGTACAATATTGTATTTGTTTTGTTTTTTTTCCAAGTATGTTTTCTACGAATTTTGTTTGAGTACATGGTGTATTATTTGTATTGATTTCAGATTTAATATGTATGGGTATGCTTTTTATTAGTGTGTAATACTTCAGGAAATTATTTGAAGGTATTCCGTATATGTAGCATATATCATCAAAAGAGTAAAAATCCTTAATTCTGAAGTCATATAATTGGTCGACATATTTAATGCTTCGTTCAAACCCTCGATGTTTCTGATACCATCACCAGGTCCACCCCGTACGTCCTCCACACTGGGAAGCTCGCTGTCCCGCTCTCTCCAGTCCCTCTCTTGGAAAGTATAGTGTGAAAGCCACACTACCTCATTGGCCCTTGCATACAGAGTGGCTCGGGCCCCCGGTCGTCAAGATCCTGGAGACAGCGAACCCCCGTCGATTAACAGCGGTTGACTAGACCGCTGCATCTTCGGGGAGACAGCGAACATAGTAGTGTAGAAGACGTCCGGCTCGAGGGTGGCGGACTCAGCTGGATTAGCAGAAGCGCCCGCAGAAGTTCCCTCTATAAGGAAATATGTACAGGTGAGAAGATCTTCTGCGGGTGACTCTCGCCTCGGTCGCGACGCGCACGCTCCAGCTGCTGACCGAGTTCTAATGAAATGCTACATTGTTTACATTTATAAATAGCAAACTTAATGTCAAGGTCGTTCTTTGTGCAAATTTTTCTATCTCAAAACGGATTGACCTACTTGCTACTGCAAGTTAGGAAATCCGACCAATCAGAGCCATGTTTTTAAAATGCTGTCAGGCAATAAAAATTCCGCTTTTTAACAGCGTTAGGCACGGCGTTGTCCAATTAATGTGTATTGCGTTTTTAACGCCTTTTGAATAATAAAGCAAAGCTGTTTTTAAACTGCTAGATTTTTATCAAAGCACCGCATCGACACTGCAAAGTATCTTATATTATAAATGGTACAGCCCAGTATAATCGGGCTGACCATATTATGGCCGTTTTCGGCTTTTTAACGCAGAGTTTTTATGTTCAGCAGTGTGCTCGGGCAATGGTTTTTTAACCGAAGTTCCGAGGTTAAACAACTCCATACCGGTGTTCGCTATCTAATGGAAGTAGTTTTCATCCGATCTTCACCAAATTTGGTCAGAAGTTGTGTCTATATGATATTTAGGTCAAGTTCAAATATGGGTCATTCCAGGTGAAAAACTAGGTCACGATGTCACTTTGTGCATTTCAAGCATTTAGCATGGTGTCCGCTCTCTAATTGAAGTAGTTTTCATCCGATCTTCACCCACTTTGGTCAGAAGTTGTGTCTAGATGATGTCCAAAACATTCAAACGGGCGTATCTTGTGACATTTTGGTTATCTTGTGTGTAAATTATTTCCATGTTTAAAAGGTATTTTACTTCACGCCGATATTTTATAACAATACATACGTTTAGTCTACATCAATGATTTGTTTATCGTTTCTATTTATAAGACAGACATCAGTGTTGATCAATAAGAAAAAACATTAAATTCATAAGTATACACTGGGCTAATTTTTTGTTTAAGAAACTTCGATTGTAATATGAGAATCTCTCACCTGCACAATCATGTACTTTTCATGTCTCATTACTTTCAATACCTTTGTTTGGTTGTATTAACGGGAGAAAACCCTCCTGTTATAACTCAGTAAAAATCACTGCCGGTAAAATTTGCACTTAATTTGTACATTGAAATTGTTTCGTTAACTTCAAAATGCAAAATATATAGTAAAGAAAGCATTTTTAAGCAAAAGAACATGCATAAAAATGTTTTGTCATTTGTTTGACTTTTTATAATTTTACTTTTATAATGTCCACAGAAGCACGGCTTATTGCTAACTCCAAATCAACAAGTGCCATGCACGTAGAGACTATATGTCTAGAGCGGACATACCAAGTAATATTTGAGTTATAAAAATAAAATGAACAAAAACATTTTCATTCATTATTGCATCCCATATTCTCAAATGAATTGATCAACTAAGTAACTTATAATTTGTATACATTTTTTTCGAAACGTAAATTTCAGGGTTATCTCACTTAAATACACTTATTGTTGTTATGGTAAGTAATATATCATGACGAGTACACATCCATTTTCAGTTCTTCCATCCCTTTGTCAAAATCCGATTTACGAAATCGTAATCCTGTCGTAGCGAATTATTTTATTCCTATCTATGTTAACAATTATGAATGACAAACACACAATTCGAAATACGTTTTGGATTCGTTCGATGCTTTAAAGGCGCCTTTTCTCGGATTTTGGAATGTTTTGAAGTGTGTCATTAAATGCTTTATATTGATAAATGTAAACATTAAATTTCAAAAGCTCCAGTAAAAAATCAAAAATAAATTTTAAAAAAGGAAAAAAAAAGTAGCCCGAAGCAGGGCTCGAACCAGTGACCCCCGGAATCCTGAAGTAAAAACGCATTAGCCAACTGAGCTATCTGCCAAGCGTACATAACAACGTATTTTATATCTTATATAATCAATCTTCGTAGTTTCACAAATTTAAACGACAACAACAGAACTCTCCAAATTATTCAATCGTTTCGCGTTGCAACGCTTTATAATTTTTAGGTTTTTAAATCGTCAAAAGATGCATATAATGGCTATATTAGACCATGGCAAATGTTCAGTAATACTGTTTCCTCACAAATATCATAACTAAACCGAAAGTTTGCGAATCTGAAACAACTTTTCTCAATTTTGTCAATTTACCAAATCGTGAAAAGATCCCTTTAAAAGTAGTAAAAAAATACTGTTAAAACCACCACTTCAAAATTGTTGTCCCTAAAATCCTGAAAGAAACTAGATAGTATGTTTCTAGATTGGTTACCTCCCCTTATCTATCGCATACTCTATATATTATAGTCAACGGATTCAACGGTTATATTTAACGGGGGACCAGTTAATTATGTTTCGTCTGAGAAGTGGCGTCCCACTAGATACGTCATAAATTGCGTAATCAATTAAATGAAAATGAAAAATACGGAAAGCTGGTTCGGTAATATATTTTAAAGAAGTAAAAAGGATGATATATAATATAACGATAACATTCATGATGCATCCCAATAAATTTCAAAGGTAAAATATAAGCAAATGTTAATCGGCGCGTAGGAATACATACTTACGGTAGATCGCGGTCATGCTATGTACTGCCGGATATCAACTAGTTTATTCGACCCTGCTTTATTATGTCTATGTTTGCAACAGAGGCATGATAAATGAGCCAGATTGGCTAGCTCGGCTGGTAGAGCGCTGTTCTACAAATCGAAGGATTGTGGATTTATTCCTCAGCCCGGCCAGATATCTTGTGTGGGTATTGTTCATAAGATACTCTACAGCCATTCTCTCATTAACTCCAATATTCGGTTATTGGCATAATAGACTAGTTTCACAATACTACCGCTGTTGCTATTTTTAGATATCACGTGATGAATTAACACTTAAAACGGGAAATATATATATCAACTAATTCCTGAAATGTCATATTGTGTTGACAATATAATAACGTCGCCAAATATTCCAAAGAGTGAAGGGTTGAAATTAGATGCGGCATTTCTGGGCACTATTGGAAATGGTTACGCGTTCAGTCTCGTTCTGAAATTCTGCGAGTCACGTGACTTCGCGCTCTTATCGATTTTGGCTTATTGTGAAAAGGGTCTATTATGTGCGCTTGGAAATGGTCAATCAACTTACATAAGAAAAGTGTTTGTTGGTTATCTGATCCCTAAGATATGACGGAAATACTGTCGATTTGCAAAAAATGAAACTAAAGCAAACTTCAACCCTACCCCACCCCTTGAAATTGCAATCCGCGCATGTAACAGTGAAGCTCGACCTTATCAACTGAAAATCACTGCAACAGAGTAATATCAATGAGCGAATGTTAAATCGGCTGAGACAAAATGTCAGATAAAAGATATAATATGGCAGCCCAATACACTGAGTGGAAAACTGTCAGTAGAGGCCAGACATTCCAGAAACGAGGCCTTTAAACCTTGGGTGCGTTATAAGATATTAATCCAGCGTCTGTCTTTTATGAACTTGTCAATAAGGTCAAGCGCCTGAGCCTCATTTGTCACGCGCTGGACTCCGTCTCTGACGTCAGAAGGCAGGATGATGAAGCCGTCACGTCGCAGACGACTCTGGATTACCAACTGGAGGCATGGCCGTAAGCCCGTTTGACGAATGATGTCGTCGTCTGGTAAAAGAAATGACGTCATATTCGTCACTATAACCCAACTGTGCATAATGTTTTACTGTGTGTAACTGTTTTCAATATCATCATGCGACAAACAATATCTATGAATTTCGCGTTTTATTTACGTTATAAGCGAGAGTCACTGACACGACTATCGTCGCCTGCTAATGGAACGAAGTCAGAATTCAAGATCCATCGATCATATGATTTTCTGCTAATAGAAAGACGTCAATTTAAAATATCCGTAACTTTAAAATGTATTGTATACCTAAAATAAAAAGGATATTCATTCATTGCTCTAAGGAATGGCGTCACAAAGCACCGTAAATCTTTCCGATGAAGGTAACAGGGGTGGCAAAGGAACACCACTTTCACCTCCTTCTACTTAAAAATGTTCACATAATCGGACATTCTTTATTCTGCTCACCTAGTAACGCATAGGCCTCCTTCCCGCCCACCACGGGTCGAATCCATCGTGACCTCGCCTTGTCCTGCAGATCACATGCTTCCGGTGGGTAGGCGGTCCACACAATCTCCAGCGTTTCTGATTGGCTGAGCGGTCTGCACACGTGACTCTTATTAGACGCTACGTATGGCGTTGATTGGGAATCTTTAAAGAACACTATTATAATTAATGGTATTATGCCTTACGTTGGTTTCTTCTACAAACATGAATGCATTCCTAACGTCGGTATTCTATAAACGGAAGTCTATATGTCCAGTGCCCACAGTTAACACGTATGTTTGTACTGTATGCATCGGTCGGCTAGCTCAGTAGGTAGAGCGCTTGACTATAAATCAGAGGATTGCCGTGGCGTGATGGATATGGTGTCGGCATAGCGATCGGGGAGGTCACGGGTTCGATCCCCACTAGGGGGGAGGGGGCGTACTTGAGATATCCCCCAAAGACACCAAGTACTAGTTCTAGGCCCAGGAAAAGGACTCGAGAGCGTTTCAAATAAGCCTTAGGCTTTATATGCAATTGAGCTAAAATACATAGGTTTAGACTAAATCATAGGATCAATTCCCGGCTAAATAATTGAGCCGCGTTCTGAGAAAACTGGGCATAATGCACGTGCGTAAAGTGTCGTCCCAGATAAGCCTGTGCAGTCCGCACAGTCTAATCAGGGACGATAATTTTCGCCTTAAATGGATTTTTGCTTAGAAGAGACTTCATTTAAACGAAAAATGCCATACACACGAGGAAAGTGTCGTCCCTGATTAGCCTGTGCGAACTGCGCAGGCTAATATGGGACGACTCTTTATGCACATGCATCAAGCCCCGTTTTCTCGGGTGATGACCATGACGTTCGCCCATTCTTCTGAATCAAGTACGGCACTTGTTTTAAGTATGTGCATTAGTAAATTTAAACCAGCTTATCCAGGAAATGCGGGAATCGGTAAATTGAACGATATCATATGACTAAAATGGTGAAAATGCTAGACAAAAATATATAATCCCAGAATTTACCCTACCATTAAAAAGGTGTGCATTTAAAACCACGTATTAAATTTTAACAACAACTAAAGGCCGCTAAGCTCTTCTTATGTCGAGTCCATGGACGCACAATGATTGTTGTACTTATTTATTCAATATAAGTTTATATTCGAAAGAGTATTTGCACCATTAATGATTTCAGAAAAATTTCGTGTCGTTGAAGTGCATGTCATATTCGTATATTAGTGCAGACTTTTATTAAGTGAGGAAAATGGTCGTTCAGAAACAGCAGGTTCTAACTCCAGTTGTGTTGTCTGCAGACAATTTTATCGCAAAAACTAGCGTGTCAAATTAAATTAAAATTTATAAAAAATAATAAAGTTTTTAAAAACGCAATGACATTTGTTTATATAGTAAATCCAGGAACAATGCACATGTACGTCGATCTTACGGCAGCTATGTACTCGTATACATTTTGAAACTAAGCGACCCCCCCACCCCACACACTCACCAAGTCGGAAACGGTGTTCTAGATGGCGCCTCACTAATACCAGCGACCGGGTATCGTGCACGAGGAACACGTGCTCCGGTGTAGAGGCCATGTGCGCCAGCTCCTCCTCATCCACTTCCGGTCCGATCCCTGTAAGAAGGACATGTTCATGATATATGTATGATGTAACGTTTAAATATATTATATTGTATGAACATTACTGTTGTACTTTCCGTATGGGGTAAGGTAGAACTACATGTACTACATTTATTTATTCAGTAACAAATAAAAATATTGTAAACATTCCTATGATTATTTACAGGCAACAAGTATTGTGAACATTTCTGCATTCAGTTACAATTAAGACGTACTGCGTACATTTCTAAAATAGTAGAAAATCAAGATATATTGTGAATATTTCAACATTTATCGACCAGAAATAGTATGTGAACATTTATACATTCATTGTCAAGCAAGACACATTGTGCATATTCATGCACATATTAACAAGCAAGACATATTGTGAACATTCCTTCATTCAGAAATAGGCAAGACATTTTGTGAACATTTCTTCATTCAGTCAAAAGCAAGACCCTTTTGCAAATATTTCTACGCGTAGAGATATGAAAGATATACTGTGAATATTTTGACGCGCATTAACAAGCAATACAGACTATACATACTCTCAGAGACAAGAAAGCCATATATATATTGTGAACATTTCTATTTTCAGTGCAAAGCAAGGCGTATTGCGAACAGTTATACATGCAGTGACATGAAATACATATTGTAAATATTTCTACTATAAGAAATAAAATACACACATTGTGAACATTTCTACACGTATACAAGCAAGACGTATTACGAACATTGCTACATTAAGTAACAAGCAAGACGTATTGCGAACATTTCTACATTAAGTAACAGGCAAGACGTATTGCGAGCATTTCCACACTCAGTAACAAACAAGACATCGTGTGAACATTTCTACATTCAGTGACAAACGAGACATTTTATGAACATTTCTACATTTATTGACAAGCAAGAAGTACTGCGAACTTTTTTTCACGCAGTGATAATCAATGCATATGCAAATATATCTACACTCAGTGATAAGAGTGATGCATAGTGAACAATTCTACACTCAGTAACAAGCAAGATATAGACGATGTCAGTTCCATTGATAAGGAGGCTGACATCTTGCCGGTCACGTGACCCGCCGCCATTGCGGATATTTGTGTATGCTACTCAGTGATAAGCAATACATATTGTAAAAAATTCTAAACTCAATGCCAAGCAAGCCAAATTGTGAACACTCAGTGATAAGCAAGACATATATGTAAATATTTCTACAGTTAATTCTTAGAACGAAGCCAGACAGTGACATTCGTGACATACCTTTTGCAAAGTTTTGTTCATTCATTGACAAGAATGCCCTACATATTGCGAATATTTCTGCATTCAATGACAAGCAATACTCATCTACTGCGAACATTTTTACATTTAGATACTAGCGATGCTAGTATGTGAATGTAAATGCTAGCGATGAACATTCAATCATTCTCTAAAAGGAAGTGTGTGTGTGTGTGTTTCGAAGTTATTAGGTCCTTCCGCACCCGAGGCTGCATTATGTGAGGACACGGAGTAATAATTACATAATTAACTTACAAACAATGGACAATTTGAATTATGGCTGCAATTTCCAATATAAGTTTTTTTACTGAGATGTTTTTAATTTAAGTGTGGGGCTTATGTTGTGGGAGGGGGAGCCGGACTATCTGGAATAAACCTGTCCGGCATGGTGACCATCAACCAAACTCACATGCTTCTGGGAACAGGGAGTGGGACCGGGTCGCCTCAGTTAGAAGTGCGTGTACCGGAAACTGACTTAAACAGTCAGGCTCAGTATAATGCAATACCTACCTATTGCAAATATCTCTACGCCCATATCATGCGCGCACAACACCTCGGCGCGTGTTTTCTCCCGCGCTGCAGACGGAGCGTCAATGACGACTATCGCCATCTTCTGTACGCCAGGTCGGCTGTCCTGTAGGTCACATGTTCAATGGGTGAGTGTTAAACTGTCATATCGGCATAAGATTTTTACATCAGATACAACAGCCTGACGGTTAACCGATGATATATGTTAACTGGATCAGCGGTTTCTTTGACATCTTACATGACAATGTTTTAAACATGTTTTTATTTATATTTGCTTTATTATTGAGACTTTTTTGTAAGTTAGATATACAAGTAAGTGTTACAATTTGGTGAAAACATGCAATTTAATTCTGTCCCAATTCACACGAGCTCCCTTGAAAGATCACACTTAAGAACATCATTGTCAAACCCGAAGAAATCAAGTTTGGTGTAATAGTTTACATTCATAGATGATGTACAAGAAAAGCTACTAAAAACTTTTGTACGCATTCTTGAAAATCCTATTTTTTGGTTAAAAAAGAATCTGAAATATATAGAACGTGAAAACAAAGGATTGTCTTACTTTAAACATGTCCTGCATGAGACGTAAGGCCAGATCCGTCCGCGTCAGTCCGGGGCACAGCTTGATCCGCGCTACAGAAAGTATCAATTTGAAAAAAATACTTTGGCATCAATTATTTAAAATAAAACATCTACAAAAAAGAATAATTATGCCCCCCCCCCGCCACTCATATCATAAACTCCTTTACTGATTTATCTATGCTCGTCGGTTGGTCGGTCGGTTTGTGGTTCATCGACACATTTGTTTGTGCGACTTATCCACGGTGCCTATACCGCGTGACTTTTTCGGATCTGTGTTGGGAGATTAAAGCGCGACCCAGTTAACCTTTTTAAGGATCTCTTTTTAAATATTTCATCATTTTTAATGGGATAAAGTGGACAGCCCGCTCATTCGTAAGAATTTTCTACAGGTATCATTATATTTTTAAACAAATAATATTTTTTCAGTAAAGTGCAACCGCGCGTTTGTACGGTGAGAAAAATGTCGGATCAGTACGGGCTATCCACTTTATCCCATTATAAATGGTGAAATATTTTTTAAAAAAAGACATCATTAACAATGTTAAATGGCTCGCGCTTTATTCTCCCAACACAGATCTTAAACAGTCACGTGGTATAGGCACCGTGTTATCTAGAGAACGCATTGATCTACCACCACGAAAATCGGTATGCTGGTTACTTGGGAAAATAGGGGTCTTATGATTTGAGGTCAACAGTCACACTGTTATTATGGACGTGGCATGAATTGTAGACCATTTCGTTTCGGCACGACATCTAGAGCTGACCTACGTTTATGTAAATTAGTAAAATAGATACTTGGAATAAAAAAGGAATGCGTCTTTTGATTTTAGGGTCAACAGCTCAATTGTCAAAGTCACAGGAACTTGAAGCATGAAATGTTAACTAGTTTGTTTCTGCACGATATATACCGACCTAAGATCATGCAAATTGGTATGCCAATTACTTAGAAGGAAAGGTATACGCCCTTCATTTTTGAGGTCATCAGGTCAAATATTCAAATGTCAAGGGCATTGTGTGGTGAAAACCGTTTCTGAGTGCTATCTTGAGAATGGCTACACCTTGAATCATATCAATTTGTTATGTTGCTTATTCTTGAAGGAATGAAGATTTGCAGATCTAAAGGTCAAAATTCAAGATCACCTGACATGCAATATTAAAATATCTCTCAATAATTGAACATATTGAAACTTGACTGCACGCATGGGGGGGGGGGGGGGGGGGCATGCTGTGCAAACATCTATTGTTAAATTATCTGCGCTGTTTCAGTGGAGAGATTGTATATATTATATTTATTTACTTGGTAAACATGGCCATGACTTATCAAAGATCGTACGACATATTAACTAACGATCAATCTTAAGCTCAGATATAATCATTTGCGATAAATACGTTCCTTAAATAAAGGGCATGTGAGGCTGAGCGGGTGAAAGGAAATGAAAAGTAATCATTTATTTTTTTCAATATATAATGGCAGATATATAATAATTGAGGTAGGTGCTTATCAATGATATATCTTCAACGATTATATCATAACTTAAATGTATCGTAAACGTATCGTACACTTTATAATAAGACGGGCTCTATATTTTCAAGTGAAATTTAGTTCTGAACTGCAGCTGAACCTGGATAGATTAATACTTTTAAGAGACATTTTCAGACTTAATTGTAGTAATAACGATAATCTTAACCCTTTCAGTGCGGGAACCGAATTTTAAAGGCTTTGCAAACAGTTTGGATCCAGATGAGAACGTGGCGTCTCATCAGGATCCAAACTGTTTGCTATTCTGATAGTATTATTTGAAAAAAAAATCGAAGAAAATGCTAATTTTATAAATTCAGCAGACGACATTTTTGCAGACGACAAATTTCCCAGCATGCAAAGGGGTAAGATGCTTTACGAATTCCAGACTGGGTACGTACATATAGCTTCCAGGACCTCCTCCTTATTGCTGTACTGGTTGATTCCAAAGGCGTTGTACACGTCCTCGTTGTACGGTACAACCCCCACCCGAGTCCTATCAGGGGCAATGTCAAGTGTGTCGACAACGGCCCTAACCAACTTTATCTGATCGCGGAAGTCGACAACGTCACTGTTATTCGAGCAGTCGAGGACAAATACAACTTCCGCCGTGTTTCTGGATCCTTTAGGAAAACGTGCAAATGCGTGAAACAGAGGTAGTGAAACACGCTGTTTAAATGGACCAGTTCATAATAAACGAAGCCAATCTTAACATTAAATCTTGTAATTGCGTCTTTTAAGTTAATAGTGAGCACGTGGCTGTGATAAAATGTATCCTGGATCATTGTTTCTCAGAGCAAAAGTCTAAAGGATCTTTTCAGCGGACAGGTGTTATAGTTCTAACTAGACCTGTCTCGCAGACTCAGAAAATATTAACAGCCACATTTTAAGTTATTGTAGCAAGAACTAGTTTTCACATAAATATGTAGAGTAGAGATGATGTAAATTTGTTGATGTCCGTTAAATGTTTAAACAACCAGTAATTATTTTAGCAAAGACCAGACACTTTTAAATTAAAACAACATTGTTAAATGATTTCATATTCATTCATTATATTAACACCTACCTCTGAATATCTTGTCGAAGCTCCGGTTGATATCGCCCTGTGTCGGCCAAAGGTCGCACCGGTTGAAAAAGCCCATGAAATCATCTTTGAGCAGACGACCACCGGGACAGAACTCGCGGAACAAGCGCTCGTAGTCTGAAGCAAAATGGGCGGCGACATTTCCAAGTTGCTTTAACCCATTTAAGCCTAGTGGACTCTCACATCCTTCAAAATTGGATCAATTTATTTCCAAAATACGGGATGTCTATATATTTATTTCTATATTTAGAATATTTCTTACAGAATTTCCTTTCAGCAATCAGCGCAGACCCTGATGAGACGCCGCATCATGGGTTAATTCAACTCTCAGCTTTATAACTCAAAGGGTTGCTGAGAGCTGCCATTGCATAAATTATCAAAGGCTCTGGCAGTACGTTTATATGGACCATGTCATTTTTAAGCATGGCAAACTGTGTCCAAACAGGACTATGAAAGAAAATTGTATGTATCAACATCCTCGAAAATACACCTTTTACTGTTATAAATGTTTATAAAAATACATTTTTTATACGAGACGAGAAGTTTGATGCATGATAGGAACTTAGAGAGAATATCAATATACATGTACTAGCAAATGCATGAACATTACACATGACATCTGAATTTATGAGGTTACAATACCTTTTGTTAAATAATCATGTTTTCAATAGGTATATAATTCCTCTTATAAGAAATGCTTATGTATTTTTGAAGCCGGTCATTCCATGGCTGAAGAATGGATATAACTACTTACTCAATGACGCATTCAACACCGACAAACACTTTTATCATAAGCGTCAATTAAACGCATTATATTAACCCATTTATGCCTAGTGGACAGTCCCATCCTAAATTGGATCAATTCATTGAAAAATAGGGATGTTTAGTATATTTATTACTATATTTAGAATATTTCGTACATATATCCCTTTTAGCAAACAGCGCAGACCCAGATGAGACGCCGCATCATGCCAAGGCTTATTTTCTAGTCGCTAGGCATAAATGGGTTAATATAAGTGTATATACGTACTCTGTTTGAGGTTCATGAAGCGTTCAACCTCAGTCAGGCTGATCCTGCACGAGTGTTGCATGCTGCCGTGCCGGGCTCGAACCCGCGACACAAGCTCCCTGTAGAATGCCAGGAACCGGGGCCAGGACGCACCGTGCTCAAGTACCGCCTATAAGGGACAATCGGTTTGCTCAGCATGTGTTGCATTAATATGGATCCGTTTTACTGTTTCAATTGTTCGCGATTCCATATCACAATTTTATCGCTATCAGATGAGAACGATTTTGATCAGACTTTTTGTGTGAAATTATTGACGTGGTGAATCCTCTGTGTTGAACTGGACTCATAGTGTTATTGTCTGCATAAGCAATTTGAAAACGGGGATAGGGCGTTGCGTGATAATTTGCTTTTCAAAAACATTTCAACGAAAAAGTATATTCAAACCGGTTGTGAAATCTTATAAGTAGTTGCATTTTGATCGGTTATTGGGTTATTTTTTTACAATTTAACGGGTAGTTATTTAATTTAACATCAGAGTAAAGCCAGCTGGTGGGATAGTTATAATAGTTTATAAAAGATCGTGAGATGTCAGTTTTGCGAAATCGATTATTTATTGTGAACTTGATCTTATGATGTCAATCGTTGACGTGCAAGTGTTAACTTGTGATGCAAATATGAACGTTGACGTGAATTTACAGGCAACTTTGAATCCACTTTACGCCACCTTGCAATCAAATCCCGATCTAAAACCTTATCAGCCAATCAGAGCCCAGCATTTTCCGATCTATAACCTCATCAGCCAAACAGAGCGCAGTACTTGCCTACCCACTCGTAACCATGGACAGTTCGCAATTTTAATAAACAAGATACTTGTCTACGTCCTTTTACTACATAGAACCAGAGACGTAGATAACAGTTATCTACGTCTCTGATAGAACATTTTAATTATAACGACATATTTTGTGCACTGAAGTTGTTTTGAAATAATAAAAAATCCGTTTTAAAGTAATGTAATTAATAGAAAATATATATTATTGCTAAAAATGTGCTTTTTGCGATAATTATGAATAGTTTATCGTTATTTAATTAGATCTTGTGCATAGTATTGTAGGCTGAACTTTACCATATCATTAATATAAATTGAGTATGTGTACATTAAATGCAGATTACTGTTAAAATCATTTAAAGAAAAAATTGACACTGTCAATTAATTTGTATATAAACCGAGGACCCTTACCCAAATGGTTATTATTGAACTTTATTAACTTTGTATTTACATGTTAGACAAATAATACACGAATAATTATATAATTTAACAGCGAAATTGTGCTTAAGTTCACAAAATATTCGTAGAGAGAAATTTCAACAAAGAAATTAACACACGTACGTGTGAATTAACGATACCAGTGTGAATTATAGATACCATTTGTGAACTTATGAACACTTTTAACTAGTTCTATCAGTGTGAACCCGTCTCATCATTGTGAAATTTTAATTTTAATGTGAACTGGTGATGGTAGTGTGAACATGAAATGTCAATATGAACGATTGAGGTAACTGTGAACAAGAAACCATGACTATGAACTATTGACTTCTATTTCAATTTTTGATGGTAGTGTGAATAATCGATATGTGAACTATTTAGGATATATTCATTCTAGTGAACAAAAGATGTTATTGTGAACTATTGGTGTGAGTGTTAACGTGTGATGCATGTGTTTAATAATGATACACGTGTGAACCAGTTTTACAAATAGGAAATATTGAATAATAATTGTGCACTCGTTGTACACGAAGGAGATATTGAATAAAAACTGCGTTGATTTCAAGTTCTGTATTAATGTTTACTTATTAAATTATTTCATTTGCATGGTTGAGTTGGTAATAATGTTGATCAGTTTTGATAAATTCGAAAAAATATAGGCGACATCACATACGATTTGTCTTTTATAATAATATAAATGTTAGGTTAGGAAGTGTAATTAAACAACTGGGCCCGTATTCACCAGCCTATTCTAAGAATTAAGACTAAGAATACAGAATATGAGCCGCGCTCTGTGAAAAGGGGATTTAATTAATGCGCGTAAAGTGTCATCCCAGAATAGCCTGTGCAGGCTAATCAGGGACGACACCTTCCGCCAAAACCTAATTATTGCTTAATGGAGACTTTCTTTAAACGAAAAATATCATTAAAGCGGAAAGTGGCGCCTCTGATTAGCCTGTGAGGACTGCACATGCTAATCTGGGACGACACTTAACGCACATGCATTTAACCCCCTTTTCACAGATTTTTGTGTTGTAATATTGCGAAAGTGCGTTAATACTTAGTCAATCTACGTATTTATCATCTCAAACCACATAATCCGTCGATTGAATGAATTAAGACATCAGCAATATGTCTATCCTGTATGAACTCACAATCTGAAGTATTTTTCCTGTGACATGTCTATTTTTATTCTGATATAACGTACCTTCTTTTTGAGACGTTGGATAAACGCACGCACTCGCCATCCGCGGAACACACGCTGTATGACGACGGCCGCCCTGTATCTGCGCATGCGTTCCATGCGACGGAAGTGGTATTGGCTGTGAAAGGGAGTGGTGCACAGGTGTATGTCAAATTCATTTCAGCTTGGTCATTTAACGAATTAAACATAGTACTTTTCATATTATTGTTGTATACTTTATAATACTGTGTACATTTTTCTTATTTGTGAAAAGCACACACGACTATGGAACAAATTTAATAATGCATTCATGAGAGAGTCAAGCTCAGTGGAATAAACTGTACATTAACAGTATGCGGATTTGTTCTTTGTTTCGGATCATTTATAGACGGATTGTTTTGCAGTTTTACAATTCAGATAAATGGATTTTTTAGTTTGCTAGAAATGTCGCCACTTCACGATGCTTTAAATGTCAGACATTACGGATTATACGTGTCTGTCTGTCCACCCGTACACTCGTCTATGCATGCGTACATATATTTTTGGATTCAACGCGTATTTCAATTTTGTCAACCCAACGTTCAACCCAACCAACACGCCAGGACGAAAATCAGAAGTGCCAATGCGACGATTTGTAACCGCCAGAAAGACAACACGACAAGTAAATCCCTCGTTATTTCTTTCACCCATTTTGGTGTTATGGCGCCTAAGACTTGCGTGTTAGCGGGTTTGAAAGGGGTTCACTATCCGCCAAAACGACAATTATAAAATTTGTCGTTCTTTCGTGTTGAAGGGCGACAACACGCGGCGGGTATATTTTTCGTTTTGACATGTTGTTTGTCGTCCTTCAAACCGACGATAAGTAGGAAATAGACCGCCGTATGGGGGTATATTGCGAGCGTTCAATATATTACATTTAAAATTACAAAGCTTTACAAACACGTGATTTTAAACATGCAGAATTGTGAACATAAATTAACGGGCATAGTCAGAGTAATCACGTGAAAGTCAAGATGGCGACGTCCATGCCAATGCAGGTATTTGTCGCCGCTTTATACCCTTTAATACTTTTGTTTAATGTTTAAATGACGCCGACTTTCAAGCCATATCAATAAGAAAGTTATTTGCGATTATTCCATATTAAATTTCACTTTATATCTCGACTTTACTGGCTGCCAATTTTCTTAGTGGAGTTGTAATTAGGTCATTCCGCTAACAAATTTCGCAGCGAGCAAAGTCGAGGTAAAGAGCGATTATTTATACAAAATAAACGCTAATCCCTTTTTTGCTGATATGGCTGGAAAGTGAGCGGCATTAAAACAAATAATACAATAAATTAAGGTTATAAAACGGCGTAAGATACCTGTCTCGGTATGGACGTCGCCATCTTGACTATCACGTGATTACCCCCATCTGATATTGTATGATGAATCTCAATGACACAGACATTATGTGGACTCTACCTGCATACTAACAATAACAAAATTACGGTACTACGTACGATCATGTATACTCAAGCATAAGAAAAAGACAACAAAACACAAATAAAATCAGCATAAAACTAAACTTCTAGAGATACAATTAAAAATAATCCACGGACGCATGTTATACAGAAACGTATCTACCGGTAAGTGTGGCATGCACGAAAATGTGAATAAAGGGAGCGATTTCATAGCTCTGGGCGGTGAAAATTATAGTTTGTAACACTTACGTTTTCCATGTTTTATTATCACGTCTTTTTGTCATTTGTAAGGTTTGGACTTAACGTGGCTTGTACCAAATTAACCTTATCAAGCATATCTTATATAATAAGAAATCGACAATCCAAAGAAATGTACGTTACAGATACACAGCAAAGGCATACACAGTTTTTATACAAAAAAAAACACAAAAAGCTTTTTATTCCTTTGTAGAGATGTGTTGTTGTTGTTGTTTTTGTTTTAAACAGTGGAGCAGTCCCTTTCAGCACAATGTATAGTACGACACTGGAGTTGTTTTGATGCATTAAGAATCTCGATAAAAGCAGTTTCAATCGTATGTTTTATCAAGTAACAATGGCTATTCGTTCTTTAATTGATGTGCAAACCGGTTTCAACGATGCGTGAAACTATTACACCCATAATACTTTTTTAAATAATTAAAGACTTATTTATTTCTGGCATGTTTCTTTAATCGATTTTTTTGGCAATAGCGAGACGTGTTTTTATTTTATCATAACTTATCATATTTGTAATGTTCCTGGCTAAATACGAGTTGGACTGCGTACAAACTCTTAATTGTAAATTGATATACCCAAAAGTATGTAGAGTATTGTATGTTGTATAGGGCTTATAAGGCAAATAAGAGTGTGTGGAAATTCAGATCAATTACACAAAATGTAAATAATTATAATACTAGTTTTTGAACTCGAAGCATTGGCATTTACAACAATGAAAGATTTTAGGTGCATGCATAAACGTTAACTTTTATCAATATGAAACGCCGTGTGGGCATGCGTTTAGTGCATATAATGTGTTTTAACAACGGAAACCCCGTATGCGCATGCGTTACATGTACAATTTGTGCGTTTGTGAGACTTACGCGTAGAAATCAGCGTTCGGGCGTGGATATTCATTTAATGTTGGTAGAATGGCCGACCTATGTATGATAAATATATATTACTTAATAAATAGAGATCTCCAAGAATTGCATTAGGGAAACATTATGTTTTTGTGTTAGGAAAGGTAACTCAAACAAGGAGAGGTCAATTTATTTTATTACTTTATTCATTATTCCTTTAACATTTTTTTAAATTATATTTACAATTTTAAACTATTAACAATAATGCTTTTATAACTAACAAAAACAAAAAAAACATATTATTCTGCAAGTATCCTTGTTGATTTAAACGTTTTATTCACAATTAAGTCCAGTCATTGAAAAAAGGAAAAAGTGATCAGTTATCTAAATCAATTACTCGGTTGTTGACGAGGATTTCAAACTTCCGGTTTGGTACAAAGGAACCGCTTTTGTGCGAGTCGATCCTCTGTCTTCGAGGTACTTGTCCCTACTTCCGGTTGCCATCCACAGCATGTACTCGTCCTCCCAGAGCCACTTCCGCGGAGGGGTTTCCGGTTTAGGTTTCTCTTTTTTATTGATTTCTCTAAAATAGTGAAGAGAGCGAGAATTAGTGGCAGAAGCTATATTAGCACCGTGGCCATGCCGGCAACATCAGCCGGGTGGTTGCACGGCAAAGGTTATTTGTTAAATTGAGTTCCCCATATAAGAACTTACAGATGAAGTTAAATTTACGTTAACAACAATTATTGCTAAAAAAATGAGTACCTTATCATGTAAATGTCGCCATATTTCGAATTGGACACATACTTCCGCGCTTTAAATTTCAGATCTGATGTATCAACGTCAGTTGGCAAAGTTTTGTCGTAAAATATTCCTGAAACATGAAAATAAATGCTCAGCGTGTAATTTTTGACATAGTGCGTAGGTTGTATTATTTTTTGAATTTCGAAGTTAAAAGTCTTCCTCTTAAATGAAATCGCTGTTTTATCTTTGTTTTGAGCGTTTACATGTATGTGTGTTTAATTATAATAAAAAATGCATGACTCTCTTGATGACAAAATGTTCATAACTTAATTTCTGACCATTAAGGTACGGATATATACATCAGTTAAAACAGAATATTTGTTTAAGGCCATTACTTGTGACAATTAAATTAAGTTATTTGCAATTCATAATAAGTTTTTTGTGACACAATCGGTGTTTTACGTTTATTTAAATGTTATTACAATAGGGTAGTATTATGATCATTTGCCAGTGCCACTTGAACTGTTCGTTTTGGCTTCAAAATTTAAAACCACAATACAACGTTTCCAAAATGAACAAGCAATATACTTGCATGTCAGCAAAATTTGCGGAAGTTACTTTACGGTAATAAAAAACAGCGCACATATTAGGTTTATTCGTTATATCATTATTCTCCGGTAATTAATAAATATGCAAGATATACTGCCACTTTCGGTACTTACTGAGGGTTCCTTTTGTTTTTTTCTGCTTCGGTGGTTTCTCCTGCCACGGCCGCTGTCGGTCGAGCCGCTGAAGTCTGCGAGCGTCGAGCTGATTTAGACTGAGTCGCGTGCGCGTCAGGAGTGGCGGTGGACTCCGATCCTTCTGGACGCTTGTTTTCGTCTTGCTCGGTACGCTGGGGGCTCTCTGCACAATAGCAGTGAGGTGGAAAATATGAGGAATACCCTGATGTGTTACATGACGAGAAAATCTTATACTAAATACGCATTATCATCATTATATAATTTCCAACTATTTAACGCGTTAAATATACATGTGTAATCATATCACTTATTGTGAGTCGCACATAATACGTATTAACACTTTATTTTGCAGAAAATAGACAATGAAATGACACAGGTCCTATGCGGGATTTCAAATTTTCCCACCATACACGATTGCTACAAACTTGATGTATATATTGTATCCTAGATTATTATTTAAATATATATTTTGATAATTCAGAAAAGGTATTGACCGCCTTCTAAACTTCTTGGAAGATTGAACAATCGGATTCAGATTGGTAACAAACGGTTACCTTCTTTGTAAAGAGTGTATTTGTGGGGGGAGATGGACTTCTGCCGATTCTAGGCGACATCACGTGACAGTTTTCCACGTAACTCGTCTGGTAGAGAGCGTGCTTCCGGAGTATGGTCGTCCCGCTCATTGGTCGATCAGAGGCCATGGTGCTGGAGACGAGCACATGCAATTTATAAATTGAGAATCGCTCTGGGAAAATGGGGTTTAATGCGTGTGCGTTAACTGTCGTCCCATATTAGCCTGTGTACTTCGCACATGCTTATCAGGGACGACACACAGTTTCCGCATAAACTGGATTTTCTCCGAGAAGAGGCTTTATTAAAAAAAATACCATAATAGCGGAAAGTGTCGTCCCTGATCCGCACAGGCTAATCAAAGACGACTTTTTACACACATGCTCTAAGTCCAGCTTTCCCAGAACGAGGATCAAATTATCCGTAAAATAAACTTAAAATCCTGGTATATTTGTTTAAAATAAGTGTTAATAGGAAACAACATTGATATACATGTCTTTATGTCTGTTAAATGACTTAGGATCCCTTATAATATATTGGGATCTAAAGTCCTACCTGTCTATTTACCCCGGGACTCATACTAATTAAGAAGACCGCATGTCCTTTCTTCGGGGCACGCTTTTAGTTTAAAGTCCCGAATATGTTCGACGCCGCCCCCCCCCCTTTATTTATCTATCATGGGTTTAATTATAAGTAGTTTTAAAACATATTTTTGCGCAAATATCTTTGTTACTCAACTTGCTGTGTTAGCTTGTTTTGTATTCCCCGTTTTAAAAGCAGTTATTTGATAACGTTTGAGCGTGTTCGGTCAAAATGTATAGCAGGCATTTTGGTATTAATTTCAGTTCAAATGTAGAAATAAACAAGCAAATTCGTTGAATTGATATCCCCCGCCAATATGCTTCTGGACACATGACATTTGACAAAAAAGCATTTTTTCAAGATACAAATGGCCATAACTCCGTTATTAACGGATGGTGTACAATGCCATTTGGCGTGCATCATCCTCTTATCCATATATATATATATACTCATAACAAGTTTCAATGAAATCCGCCAAAGCACTTCCAAGATATGGCTCCGGACGGACGGACGGAAAGACGGACGGAAGGACGGAAAGACGAATGGACGGACGGACAACGCCAAAACAATATCCCTCCGCCTATGGCGGGTGATAACAAATAAAAACAATAAAACATGGCATAAATAAATATCAAGACTCTTATGAAAATTCCGTCTTTTAAGTTGATATAAGTGAAAATTACAGATTTTTTTTCAATAAAAAAAATAATCAAGACTGACTAATTTCCTGTTACAACGTTTTTATAACTTATTCTTACTTCTGATGTGCAACTTCACGTAAGTATCCGCAATATTTCGAAATATTAAAAACACGGATTAATTAAAAAAATTCATTTAACCGTGTGACACCATGCCACTAATCCAAGGGTCTGTACGAAACTGTTATGCAGGTATTCTTCAGTCGACAACTGCCCTTGTCACCCACACAGATTGCCGCGACGGCATGCATAACTGATGAACAGACGTAGAGGCCCGCCAACCGCGTCTCTCGACTTACTCGTATGAAATGTACCCTCATAGGTCGATATCAATAAGTCTTCTGCGTGAATTGTGGTGCAGGTGTCCAATGCAAAACATAAAATATATAAGCCGTGTTCTGGGAAAACGGGGCTTAATGCACGTGCGTAGTGTCAACTCGGATTAGCCTGTGCAGTCCGCACAGGCTTATCAGAAATACACATTCCTCTTTCATAGAATGTTTCGTTTAAATGAAGACTTTTCTTTAAGTTAACGAAAATGCAATTTAGGTGGAAAGTGTCGTCCATGATTTGCCTGTGCCGACTGCACAGTCTAACCTAAGAGACACTTGACGCACATGTATTAAGCCCCGTTTTCCCAGAGCGCAGCTCATATATACCGCTATAAGTTTCAATATCAATTACAATTGATGGTATTGATATCATTATTTATGATACAACAAGTGAACGGAATACTGTCATGACCAATAACTTTCATAGCCCGCTTTTGTCAAATGAAGAATTCTGTATTTGATACATTTACACCATTTCATAAACGTTTGTGCACCAAAGCCGGACTATTATGATAATCGAATTAATGTGGATATCACTTTGTAATTTAATAGCCTTATTCAATATTCCGATATTTAGAATGTATTTATTCCAAAGTGTTTTTTTTTAGATACCGCCCGAAAATGTACAAGTTTATTGAGCTACTAAATAGTTAAAACAAAAACGTACTAAAACAACTCTCCGTGTTTTGTTTAAAATTCCTTTAAATGCGATAAAATATCTTATATATGTAATACAAGTTTAGTGTTTTTTTCCTTCACAAAGAAAACAAATGCACAATATTATATTTCTTATTGCAATTTTGACACTAAGTCATCATTGTGTTAGTGCAAAGGTTAACCGTGTGATATTCTCACGCAAATTATTTGATATTTTATACTGTTTATTTCATTTGATCTAAATTTGACATGATGCATTCTTTATATTGATTGCAAACGCATGTTATTGTAATTATAAAATATATTTTATTATTAATGATAATGAGCTATAAATGTTTAAATTGAACGTATAATGTTCTGGGGGGTTTTTTCTGATAAAAGAATGATATTTAAATAAATATATGAATAAAAAACGATGATATCAATGTCAACAAAATCATCCTCATCGTCGTCGTCGTCGTCGTCGACATCGTCGTAATTATTATTAAATATCGTGGTCATCATCATCATCATCATCATTAATATAAGTATTATACTTGTAGCTGTGACGTCACTCCAAGACGGGCCTCCACAGTTGCCTTTACCTCGTTCCAGTCACTCATTCGTTACTAATTAGCAATTATTGTTATTATTTGTACGCGACTTAACGATTCAAAGAACATAGGCCCAATCAATTTAACTCGCTCAATAATTGATAGACTAATATTCAATTATATTGTTACGTGATCCAACGGAAAAAGCCAGATATGTGTTTTCTGTAAAGAAAACGGATTGTCAGTACGTCAGATGACATCAGATTACCAACGCAATTACAGCTACTTTCTATAGAATATTTCTTCATGACTTATTCAGTAATACGTGAAGGTTGTCGTTAACATTTTTGTTAATAAAGTGTCCATGAAGTGCAGTTATATGGCAAAACTGCACCAGGCGATGAAACTAACAACAACCGAAGTCTTTTAAAGCAAGGAGTAATCCACAGCTCTGACCCCTTATAGCACCCTTAAGGTAATTTGTGCATTCAAATGTGGTGATAATTCACATGGGCGCTTTGAAGATTGCTAAATACTATTAAAGGGAACATATCATCAATATAGTAATAAACGATACGACATAACTGTAAAACGAATTTGGACGGCATTAAGGAATAATAGTAAAATTATGCATATAAGCTTTTGCCAATGTGCTCCAAGAATTTGGGAATTCTATAGTGCATTACGATATACTTTTGCATATAAAAGAAGTCAAGCGTGATGCAGTAAACAAAAATACAACTAAACTAAAACAAAGTGTGTTCCATTGTTGAATATCTATATGGAACAGCATAATGTCTTGCTCAAGCGCTCATACTTAATATGTTATCTTTATTAATTTTACATAAACCGACGGTGCAATATATTGTTTCCGAAATACGAAACGTAACCATTACTACATGGAAGAAACATGCCTCAAGTCATTGGAACCAATTAAATTCTCTTAAATAATATATACGGAAATCATAATGTAGAACGGATGCGGTGACAGGTCTATCTATCTTCCGGCTGTCCTACAGCGAGCTTATCATTAATTATGCAGGAACGCTTTAAGCATGGAAATTAAATGTTCTGTCCTTCATCGGAACGTACGTACCCTCGGGAACACGATTCAGTCCTTAGAAATGCTAACTGGAAAAGAACAGCGCTTGACGGTCATACTTGAACTGGCAATGATTTATATGCTAGTTTAGTGTATAGCTGTTTAATTTATCTCGCATTCATCGACAGCTTGGACTTATTGAAACGCTCTAGTGTCAATTTCCTGGGTAGATCCAGTACTTAGGGTGAGATTTAAAGCTAACTCCGACAGTGAGGGTCGAACCCGTGACCCCGGTCGGTAGGCGGACACAATATTCCCTACGGGAAAGGGCAAACGTTTGCTTCTAGAGGTCCCAGGTTCGATCCCTAGCGTCGTCACATTTTATGTCTATCTTTTGTTCTTGTTATTTTAATTAATTTAAATGTATTCTTAATATTACAGTTTTGTTAGAAAGTAATTTACAGATATTTAAAAAAAATACGAAAATCTTTCAAGAAGCCCCTTTAAGGCCCTGTTCTAGAGTAATTGTGTTTGAAGAGTGATAAGTAGTCTATAGTCTCTTTAAAACTTGAAGTTATGGTATCATACAATATAGACCGGAACTAACTATATGGAAATGACTTGATTAGAAAAACAACTTCAGTCAGGTTTGGCATTGTAGATGTACACGTTTGTGATTGAATTGATCGTATCACTGTTCGCAGATGATGCTAATTCTTGTAATAATGGAAACGCATTCAGGATTTTTTAACTATTGCACGGTAGTCTAAAAAAGATGATGTTGATCTTCATCGAGCTCATTTGACCCTCACTATAACATCCATGATGTACACTGTTATGCCCCTACGGAGTGGACATAATGCTTGTCATGGAGGCATTAGGCTCTGAACTTGTTCGTCCGTACGTCTCTAACTCCTTACGAACGTCATAAAGCTTGCGTTTTCAACTCCTCTTTAACGGCTGGTGGATCTCGCTCAGCCTCTATTTCCGCCATTTCGGGCTTATCAAGTGCGATAGGATTATATGGGTACAGCCCGTGTTCTTAATCAGTTTTTATCCCTTAGATTCGTACTTTCACGCATTTTAATTTCTTCAGAAAGTTAAATGTAATTAAAGACCTTTCTTACTGAATTCAAGTTTTAAAGGCTTCATTTCCAACCCTGAGATACTGATGAGCAGCAAATAGCATTAAACCTGACGAGACTGCGAGTAACTCGCAGGCTGTTCTGGTTTTATTCTGTTTACACATAGCCATTTTCACTTTGCTTCTGAAAGAGAAAGGGTTAATCAGCTGTTCGGTTCGTACATTCAATATCCAGCTTTAATGAACACTTTTAAATGATCTAAATCAGACAAACCCCGGTAGATCCGTGAAATATTCATGGACTCTCTGTTCCTTACCATACCACAGAAACCTCATGAATATTGAAGCCGTAATTATGAGTTTGTACTCCAGTTCAAAGCCTTATAGATAGTGAATTATATAGCCTCAATTTTTAACGATTTATTCTCCACGCGACAAACGAGAAACAAAAATATATCATATGAATATCTATCAAAGATTAAACGATGGTTATTCAACGCGTGTGCGCTCAATTTCCTATGAAGATCCATAAAATTCCCAGTGGCGTTTTACGAACTAACTGTAAATATTTGAGTGCGAACGAAGGGTATCATATACAATGTCAACAGGTTATTAAACACATTCTTCATCACTTTCTTTTCTACAAGAAATCATCATGCTCATCGTCATCGTGATCATCATAATCATCATCATCATAATCATCATCATCAGCATCAGCATCAGCAGCAGCATCATCACCACCATCATCATCATCATCATCATCATCGTCATTTCCAATTCAAGTGAGACCTCTCGTTTAACGATAGGCACTGCGTTCAAAAGTAAAAGAGTGTTAGATATTTCACCTTCCAGGTCGGGTTCGATTTCCAGTTTGTAACCTTTTCTTATTGTATGCTCATGCGTTATTTTTTACATAATTGAATTTTAAATACATGATTTCAAGTCAATTTGAGTATAGAACAAACGACTTAAAATCACAACAATATTTGACCGTCATCACTTGTTAATAAGTCAATAGTGGTATGATACAGCTATGCTCGAAACCGCTCATACCTCTACGCTGTGGTTGTACAGCAATCTTGTGTTGATATTCTTCATCGGATCATGATGAAAAAAAGCTATGAAATCTCCACAAGTGCATGCATTTCGGAAATCTGTTGAATGTGTTAATTGAATGTTGCGCTACGATGCATATTGCATTGCACTCATTAATAATTAATGAAAGAAACCAATGAGATATATTAGCGATAATTACTATTTGTCATTTTGAATTGTGTTTCAAAGTATGCAAAAGCATTGAAATCGCGCAACTCAATATTCTAGAAGGCCTTCGAGATTAATATTCACGAGTGCTAACATTTCTGCTTGACAGATCCGAGGTGATTATCATTTACATGTAGTTATACGATCCACGTTTTGGGAAACCGGGGCTTAACCCTTTGCATGCTGGGAAATTTGTCTTCTGCTAAAATGTTGTCTGCTGAATTTCTAAAATAAGCATTTTCTTCGATTTTTTCAAAGAATACTATCAGAATAGCAAACAGTTTGAATCCTGATGAGACGCCACATTCTGTGGCGTCTCATCTGGATCCAAACTGTTTGCAAAGGCCTTCAAAATTCGGTTCCCGCACTGAAGGGGCTAATGCATGTGCGTAGTGTCGTCCCAGATAAGGTATAATGTAGACTTAAATGGTGACAACAAGGGCAACAGTGCCCTAGATAGCTCACCATAGTAAAAGTTTTAAACATAAATTGAGAGAAAGCATTATGTAATGATGCTACATCTGTATCTTTTCGGAAATTCGTTGATATCTCTCATTGCATGATGCATAATATGAAAAAAAAAACATGGAAGAGAATTACTATATGATGTGATTTTCTAAATATTTCACATCTGAACCTTGTCATTTCAAAGAAGAAAATGCTGAAGTTTTAAAGCTGATTAAGTATACTTTATCAAAAAGAGTGTATACTTGTCACAAAATACGCAAATTTAAATGTCTGGGTTACAATATCAAGTTTGATGATTATTAGATTAAAAATATTTGAGTGAGATAACGAAGAACATTCATTTGAACAAATTTAGATTATTCAAGGGCCATTAATGAAAAGTGCTTCGAGCGATCTTCCTGGTTATTGTCCTTTGCAGAGATTTACTGCCCACAAATATTGTGTCCTAGTTTGATGATGATACGGGGAAAACTGAGTTGAATTACACTGAAAACAAGGTAAATTTGGCCAATTTTTATGCTTCAAGGGCCATAGTTCAGAAGCGTTTCATAATTATCAATCTGGGAATAGATTATATTAGATTATCACAAAGTTTTATTATAATATCATATGCGCTGTTTGCGCAAGAGATTGGGAAAGGTTAACCCATTTATGCCTAGTGGACTCTCCCATCCTTCTAAATTGGATCAATTTATTTCCAAAATTAGGAATGTCTAGTATATTTATTTCTATATTTAGACTATTTCTTACAGAAATTCCTTTAGCAACAGCGCATACCCTGATGAGACGCCGCACTGTGCGGCGTCTCATCTGGGTCTACGCTGTTTGCAAAGGCCTTTTTTTCTAGACGCTAGGCATAAATAGGTTAATATGATCATTTTTATAATTCACGGGCCATAATTCAGAAGTGCTTACTGCAATCTTGCTGGTTATCAATCTTAGAAAGATATGTCAAGAAACATTATTACAGATAACTATGGATAACAAGTAAAAATACATTAGCACTCAGCCTACGCAAATAGATTCCTTACTGGCGTTGTTGACAGAAACTTTCCGTTGTTAAAACTGCTGACACTATTATTTCCCCGATTTTAATTAGGCTTATTTTTATAAACAGTTAACTGTCAATGACAAATGTATGATTTATATGAACCCATTTGTATTGTATTTCTCAAGTGCTCATGGGTTTACCTTGACGGCGTCATCGTATGTATATTCAGGTACGTTTACTTACCGCACTCTCCAAAATCTGAAGTTCAAAATGTTCTAGCATTATAGGCGAATAATGATCATGGGATCGCAACAGGTCACACAGCAAATTAACATAGACATCATAGAGAAGACGATTATTAAAATTACACGTGTCGTATCGAGTGACAAACAAACAGGACAATTCAAATGAATAATGCCGAAATCAATTCGTGTTAGTATATTATAAATACAACATGTTGGTTTATTTCACGAAAACTATGCATTCTGATACGATTATCGTAACACGTGACCTGTTTTATTTCACTTCGCGATTTCGCTATGTATAAAATTTACTCCTAAATTTCAACTCGTAACTGTTTAATTCGAAACGCAGATAGAAGTCTGTTGCTGTCCGTAGGATGTTTAAATTACAGCATACATCTTTTATGTGATGAACCGGTCATAATAAAAAATGAATATTACTTTTCTGAAGATCTTTTAGAAGGGTGTGTAAACTGTCAAGTAAATTTCATAAATGAACTGCAGTCAAATGCTATTCGATTCTTAAAAATAATATTCTAAATACATCAAACCTTGAAACACAATTGGTTACAACATTAATTATACCAGGGTCATGTTGTGCTTTAATGGCTTTGTGGAGTTCAATTGCAAGACTTTACAACCTTTAGGAAGCCGGAGCTAGTGTTATTTGTTCAACAATTGTGTTTGGCATAATTATTGGCATTAGCAACGGCAATTTTTTTGTGTTTTAAACTGGTGGTAATCATAGAACGTAACGCACCAAGATTTCTCCCAGCAATGGTGTCACCAATCTTCTGCAAGTCGTCGATCAAGAACATGTGCTTGTGTGGAGCAAAGACGTATAATATACCAGGATGGGAAATCACACGCTTTCCCGTAAACATCTCGCGGCGGGGTCACGTGGTTAGCTACCAGCGCGTACCTGTTAAAATGGCCGCGCGTGTATGGTAACCGATCCCGCTTTGTCGATGTCGGATAAATAAATTACTTTATGAATTATTTTCAGGCGATTATCACATTTTTGTTGTTAAAATGATTGATTGAAGTTGAGATTGATTGTTACAAATACAATGTTAAACAAGTGTTTAACAGTGTAAACAAGTGGTTATCATCGGCGAAAATTTGCCAGTTAAGTCTTTGATTAGACTGTATTTTATAGGTCTTTGATTCCACAAATATGTTCCATATAGAAAGAGTTAAATTGCTTTAATGATAACAGGCGTGGGGGACCATGTCAGTCGAGGGCGGGACGTTATATAGTACCAAAATCCTAGTATTCAAAGGAGGGTCATTATTTAATATATTCTTTAACTATTCATACGATATGCATGCATACTCATTCATGCACTCTCAAACATTCATTTGTTTACTCATTCATTTATTGAAAAATACCCCCAATCAGAACAACCTCAAAACAAAGGAGTTCACTTTTATGTATATTTGCGTTCCTCACTGGTAAGTGGTTTTAACAGTAATTGTAATGATATTGTTATACCACCAACACATCAGTCGAAGATATTCAAGGTAAATAGTAGTTGATAATTTCAAAGTCTTATTTAACAACGTATTGCTGGTGATGTTAGCTTAAATTAAGCATAATAATAAAACATGATTTAACGTCTGCATTTTGGAATCATAGACAGAACATTTAAGAGGCATAAAACAAATGGCTAATGCGGCAAATGAATAACAACGTGAAATAAATATGTACATAAAGAATGTTTTAAGCAAAATAAACGTACAGTAAATACTAGTAAGCCCGCTCTTCGAATGTCAATTGATATGAAGGTTCAATGAAAGTATCATCATATACGTTTGTTGAATATTCGCAAAGATGATGTCTATTTGCTTACTTTGTCCATTTCCCCGGATTTACCAAACACGGGCAGCATGTCAACAGGTGGCAATAGAGGGCCGTGGATGTCCTGGGTAGCAATTTGTTCGCACGTCTCTTAAACGCTGAACTAAGACCCCCAGTTCCAGATCAAACACGATATTCATGACAAAAATATAAAACAATATTAATTCACATGTAAATAAATAAATACAGTTTTAAACATAAACTGAAACAATTAAGCTTTCAAAGCAAAATGAGTACAATTATACAAAGTGCATTATTAAATTCAAAGCAAATTTGCGTAAATGATTTTCAAGCGGACGCAACAACTGCACCACATATACCGTTTAATCGAACACTATAATAATACATTTTCTTATACAATAAAATGATCATATTTAATATTTGGCACATACAAAGACAACAGTTGTGTAAGACATACTGTTACAGCAGGAAGAACACAACTATAACAATTCAGCAGTTACATATATAAAATCGTATCGCGACAGTAGCATTACAGGTTGACAAATAAAGCAATATCTTAACTAAATAAATTTGCGGACGTTTAATCAACAAGTCTTTTCCAAAACACAAGCCTTTTCAATAACAAAAACATATGTGTCTTATTTTGAGAAAACTGGGCTTAATGCTTGTGCGTTAAGTGCCGTCCCAGATTAGCCTGTGCAGTCCGTACAGGCTAATCAGGGACGACACTTTCCGCTTTTTATGTATTTTAAGTTTCAAGAGGTCCCTCCTTACCGAAAATCAATATTAGGCGGAAAGTGTCGTCCCGGATTAGCCTGTGCGGACTGCACAGGCTAATCTGGGACGACACTTTACGCACATGAATTAAGCCCAGTTTTCTCAGAACAAGACACATATAATGAACTATTTAACCTTAAAATGAATATCGTCATGACGTACAAGCTACTATATAGCATGGACCTAGGATGCATCGTTTTGTAATAGATCTATCGATAATTGTTTCCAAAAATACTTTCAATAAGTAGGTACGAAACACATCTTTATACTTAATGGAGAAGTATTTGCATGTTGTTCTATTATATCGTCATACATATTAAACCTGCTTTCACATTAACTTAATGTTCATTGGGTTACAACTCGTACATGGACGCATGTCAAGCATAACACAAATATATATAGATATATTTTAAGACCCTGGATGACATTCAACATGGGGATCTGACTTTACGTGAGCCCACCTATTTAACAATTATGTTATCGTAAAATGTGATCAAAGTTTTAAATCAGCCAATCATCATCATTTCGTCGCTTCATAGGCATTATAGGATTAATACAACAATTTTCAAACGTTTATATGAACAGTTTTCTTAACGAAGATTACATTTCCATAGTATTCTTCCACACAATAAATATCAATCACCAACAGACGACAACCCCTTATCTATACATGTGTGTTACAGTTGCAAGTCAAATGGCTTTTGATAAGTGTACTTGTCCATACATTACGATGATTATTTACTCGACCCCCTTCCATCATCATATTCATAATAACGTCCATACCAATCTCACTCTGACGTCTGCGTACCGCCTGCATAATAACATCCGTCTCTTTATCCATGCCGAGGGCCATTCTGTTCATGCATATCAGCCACAGCAACTCCATCTCTATCCAACAATTAATTACCAACAGACGATACCTCCTTACATCTATATATGTGAATTTCAAGTGCAAGTCAAATGTCTTTTGATATGTGTAATCATTTTACATAAACATGCTTCTCCATACATTCTGTAGATCATTTACTCGACACCCTTCAATAATCATCCTCATCCTAACCTCCCTCACAATCTCCCACTGACGTCTGCGTAGTGCCTGCATAATAACATCCGTGTCTTTATCCATGCGGAGGGCGAGTCTGTTCATGCATATCAGCTGCAGCATCTCCATCTCTATCCTCCTCCCGCTGTACCATCGTAGTGGCTCAGGGTGAGCTATGATGGCTTGTCGTATCTTCGGTAGTCTCAATATGATCCGGGGACCTTCGGTCATCATTTCATCAATAGTAGCTATCCAAGAACGTTTCTGCTCATGATCCAGAGCACAGGCTGCCATTAGATTTCGCCCTGGGATCAAGTAATAAGGCAGCTCTTTCGTATCTATAGCAACTCTTAGCGCATATAATCCTTCATGAAGCCAGTGAAACAGACTTCTTTCATGAAACAATGAGTGCGGGTTATTTTCTGCTATCCATAATACAATGTTTTTAACCGTGAACGATGTCACCTCCTTCTTTTGCGGTTGTAATACATCTTTCTTCACCATTTTTAATAGCACATATAATTTAACCTGAGTGTCATTAAGATTATTTATCAGTACGTTTTCCCCGGTGTTAAAACACATTCTCCATTCAACATGTTCGTAATCGCTGCCTTTAACCCCAACAGGAGAAACAAATGCTCCAAGTGATACAACCTCCCTAACGACGTCAGGTGATGGCCAGTAGCGATGTCTTGCCGCCCATCTTGTTATGATGCTGGGGCAGTAAAAATGTAGCGCAGGCACGGAATCGAGTTTAAGAACACCAAGTGTACTTGGCCTTGACGGTCCAGCACGCTCATGTTGTACTTCGCCTTCCGCCCGTTTTACGTTCAACCACTGATTAACATATAAGTCGCTGCTTAATAGTCCGCGACCAAATCCATCATCACACAAGGCATTGTACACTGATATATGAATACGTGTACCGTATCTCTCAAGTAGCAGTCTACAGTGTCCGGAGTAACTAATACGACTGCAGGATCTAAATATGGTTGTCTCCACAGGAACGCTACTTGAATCAACACCATCTTCTAAACAGATGACACTTTCTATAACAAACAACTGGTCTAAATCGCTCTCCAGATAGCTGGTCAGACCCTCAGCCTTGCTACCCGTGGTGATCCACGTTGCAATACCACGCACCTCTGCAGTCACATGCCTGTCTGAGGCCTTGTATGCTTCTATCCGAGCCTGTCGGATGTGAGGCCCATAACCCAGAACATTCATTACAGTAGAAGTCTCAGCAGAGGCTTGTTCATTTTGAAACTGAAATTAGTTTAAATTATTTCTATACAAAGTGATATACACGTGTAGCGAATATCAGGCTACTGTCACATGAGAGGCTTAGAAACATTATAAGGGCGAGCCTTGCCAACCCAATCTTTTATTGGTGCAGAGCCTGATATAAAACAAAGAGGTAGGATAGTAATCTGCGTTTCTGTTTACCATACATCCATGCCAACATTATATTAGAAATAATAATACAATATTACGACTGTTCATTCCTTTAGCGGGAATGAATTGGCAGTTTGATGACATATTACTCAATACGTCATAAAATCTCGGGCTCATCATTTGTAAAATGCGATATATTTGTTTATCTAGCGTCTTTCCTTAAAAATATATACATATTCGTATCGAAGTGTTTGTGTTGTTGCATGTGATTTGATATAACCGAACATGATCACATACCTGTTCAAGAGTAATATAACGTATGTCCAAACTGACTGATATAAACTCCTAATGTTTCATATCAGCGTAAGTGTATGTTAAAAAACGAAATGAAATCGTATGTTTCCATCTTCGTGGTTATGTATGTCCAACAAAAGAATTTGAATAAAATTAACATTATGTGAAAAAAAGTAGTCAGCAATAACATCATCATAAGTTTAAAATATGATCAACAATCATAAGTGCAATATATTTAACCATAGACTGTGTTTATATATCAATACAATTAATCATCGTTTTAATGGAAACAAACTGGACCGTCTTACTCAAGCGTGACTGCTGGACACACTTACCTGTTTAGGGAACTCGCCTGGTTCATCACATCTGATGCCTTGGTCAGCCATTGACACAGTTCTGCAGCTAGATACAAGAAACAATATTACAGATGAGTTTATATCATTATGGAATATTAATATGTCAATGGTATACTTACACTAATATAAGCAACACAAACGTAGTTTCCTTATAGTAAATCAGGAGTTATTAATTGTACAAAAACGTTCATAAAAAATCATATTAAAATATAATCATATCTGCATTCATACGATTGCAAAACGTGTGCAATACAGGAAATTTGCAGCTATAACGGCTGGTAATATTTTATTGCAAAGTGCGAGTGTGTATTAAAACGCTCGTTTCAAAACTGCGTTTGAACTTTAACAATGTATATGTATAACTACAGTAATAAACATGTACTTTTTGTAATATTTCCTGTTAAACTTAGGGAGAAACTAACGCCTTCAATAAAAACTGTAGGTTTCATTGACTGCATATGTCTTTAATGCACTTGTTTATCATTTCATGTTAAAGGTTTCTATTCAATTAATTGTTGGTAATGTTGACGAATGCACTTATTTAAACATCGTCATATGCTTAATACTACGGATTCCGGATAGTGCAATCTATAATCTCGCCCTTCTTTCATCAAGGGCGACACACGAGACACAAAGCGATACACGATATTTTGCGCGACAGTCGCGGCTATGGCGCACCAAAGGGGTCGAAACTTTAACTTCTGCTTGAGCAGAAAAAAATGCTGCTCGAGCAGCAATTAACTGGTCGAGCAGCATTTAAATGCTGCTCGAGCAGCAAAATTCCTGCTCGAGCAGCATTATGCTGCTCCAGCAACATTTATTTTTAGAATAAGCCATTGAACCCGTCAGCCAATCAAATTTGAGCTTACAAACGGACGACATTAGCTATCTCTATGGAAACGAAATAGACCGGTGTAGCGTCAATATTGTCAGATCGTGAGATCTGACGATTTTCACAGTACCCCCGTGATATTGCTCCGATCAGTCGCCGTGAAAAATGTCAGATTGATGAAAAATAATATTTAGCGCATTGTTGTTTCAATTCAACTTAATTTTGCGTTTTAACAGCTTGCAGATATTTTCGGACATCTTTCTTTCGGACGTTGAACCTAAACACATTGTTCACAACAAAGATATCAAAAACAGTAGTTCTAACACCATGCAAACATTTGAATTTTAAAACGATTTTCGTTTTAAATGTTATATATATCGATGATGTAAATGCATTACGTTGTAAAGAAATATGGTAATGCCTAATTTACAGTCCTAATTTTCAGGGCTATATCTCATTTATAGAACCATGCATAAGAACCACAACCCTTCACTTTCTTAAATAAGATTTATTGCCCTTTGTTGTTTTTGTATGATGTAACTTTTCAGGGCTTTATCTCAGAAACTATAAATACAAGATTTCAACATGAAATTTCATGGGTGTATAATTGTCAATGAGAATAAGTGCCATGCACAAGAAACATAACCCTAGTACATATGTACATGTCTGATGTTACTTTACAGGACTATATCACAGATACTATACACGATTTAAAGATGAAATTTAATGGATGTTAAGATATCAATGAGGAGAGGTGTCATGCACAAAATCTATAACCCTACACTTTCTTAAATAAGAGTTATTGCCAATTGTTTTTTTATGTTGTTGCTTTTTAATAAGTGAGATAAGGGTACAACCCTTCAAATAAACTTTTCTGTTAGTTCTGCACCCATCAATAATCAAAATTTATTTGGCGGGGGATATCAATTTAACGAATTTGCTTATTGTTAGTCTAAACGTTGAAATAGACTTAATATTTTAAGTAGCATTGAGAATATAAGACACAACAGACTCATCAGTCATCAGTATTATGTTAGCATATCTTTAGTCGGTTACTGAACTAGGGCAAATAAAGTTGAAGTTTATCAGGTGGTCTAAAAGTCCTCACCGCCTAGCAGATAAGTCTACAAAGTATTTTAAAACCGGTTCATGAACATGAAATGATAAGTCATTTATGCCATCGGAATTATTTATTTTAAGTCAATATGTTTTTGGCACAGAAGGATTTTATTAATATTTTGTTGAGTTCTCAGATTAATCGAGCCCAAAGCACTTCCTGCTACAAAAACATACTTTCGAGAAACAACACATATTGATAATATCCATTTTAATGCCGTTCGGGTCTTTACAGTGAAGTGATCGAGTTGCACAGATATGTTTGCCGCACTCCATGAATCAGAAGTCTGCGTCTCACGACTAGTCTCGATAAACTGAATCATGGGCCTGTCGCAACATTGTGGGATGCTTTTTCAGGACCAATCATTTGGCAGTCTGGAAATAAAGTAAAAGTCATTCATACTTAACTTAAAAAACAACATTTGTTTGCAATAAGAAAAGCATATATTCACTAGATTAAGTGTTCACAAAAAATACTATTTCTGAAAATTGCAAGAACGATAGTTTGACAGTGAAAAGTATTCATGTTTTATGCATCATAAATATACAATCACATTAAGACACATTCAAAAACAACTTTTCATACAAAATAATATAATGGAGCAAAGAGAATGCTTTTTTTCATTATATGACACATTCATAAATTAAAATATGAGTAATCTTCTTGTTTAACCTTTTTTCAGGGTTATTTGACAAAAGTGGGACTCTATAACACAGTTTGATCCTCAGGTTATGATATTACATATGAAATATCATGTCCTTTATAAATTAAAAGAAAATGCAAGGCTCTAAAAACCAATGCACCAACAAAAAGGTACGATGATTATATTCTACATTCTCCCATTATTTTGTTGAATAAAAGTTAATGCAGATCTTTACTAAGCAAACTAGAGCTTTGTCACAGACGTGACAAATACCCCCACGTGCCGCATTGACACAGACTACTTTGCATGCTGTCTTCACAAAACAAGAGAATCAAATTTATGGTGATTTTTAAGAATGATAATGCCATTATCATTTATGGCCATTTCGACCTTTGAACTCTTGAATTCTTTAGCATGACATGCAGTCCAAATTTATGGCCATTTTTTTACTTTTGAACTCCAAGTGTGACCTAGACCTTGGAGTTATCGACATAATTCTTTTGCATGACACATCGTCCAATGACTGTGAACAAATGTACCATGTATTTTTAAAATCTCACAATAAATGACATAGTTATGGCCCGGACAAGATCATTTATGGCCAATTTTGACCTTTGAACTCACAGTGTGACCTTGACGTTGCAGATATAGTCGTAATTCTTTTGCGCGACACACCGTCCAATAATGGTGAATAAATGTGCCAAATGATTTTAAAATCTCACAATGAACAACATAGTAATGGCCTGGACAAGCTCATTTATGGCCTTTTTTTACCTTTGAACTCAAAGTGTGACCTTAAACTTGGAGTTATCGACGTAATTCTTTTGCGCGACACACCATCCAATGATGGTGAACAAATGTGCCAAATGATTTTAAAATCTCACAATGAATGACATAGTTATTGCCCAGACAAGCTCATTTATGGCCATTTTTAATCTTTGAACTGAAAGTGTGACCTTGACCTTCGAGATATTGAAGTAATTCTTTCGCGCGACACACAGTCCCATGATGGTGAACAAATTTGCCAAATGATTTTAAAATCTCACAATAAATGATAAAGTTATGTCCCGGACAAGCATTTGACCCTTGAACTCCAAGTGTGACCTTGATCTTGGAGATATCGACATACTTTTTTCACGCAACACACCGTCCCATGATGGTGAACACATGTACCAAGTTATTTTAAAATCTAACGGTAAATGACATAGTTATGGTCCGGACAAACTTTCGGTTTAAAACACACAAAGTGACCCCGTGACCTAGTTTTTGACCCAGCATGACCCATATTCGAACTTGGCTTAAACATCATCAAGATACAACTTGTGACCAAGATTGGTGAAGATCGGATGAAATTTCGGGACAGACCAACAGACTGACCGACAGTACGACAAAGTGACTCCTATATAGAAATATAAAGCTAATTTATTACCATCAATGCAAACACTCCACAGCTGTTTCCATGGCGCTGTTTGTTGCAAGGTGGCACTTTGAACTCTGAACTGAATTTTTCCAAGCCATCTTTCACAATTTGCGCACGTTGACACATGAACTGGCTGCAACAAATATTTTGTTGGTAAAAATCAACAAAAATCATGTGCCTATATACTTAAGCGGTACTTTATCTATACCAAATTGTTTTGGTAATCAGTTTTCAAACATATATATATATGTGAATCTATTAACACATTATTTGAAACACATAAGTGTGAGAGATAGGACACAATAATAAATAAGAATGAACTAAGAAAGCAAGCTAAAATTTATATATAGCCTATCATTTTTTAAGTGTTGGTGGTCATTACAAGTTAATATTTAAGATAAAGATCCAAATATAGAAAACAAATAAGATTGACAAAGTTTTTTGAATATCTTGTTTGGTATATTGCCTGATGAATGATAACTGGAACTGGCCAAAAAAACTCCCTAAATGTGACCTTTGATCTCTTGTTAACGCATGCACTGCAGCTTCTCTACATGGAGAACATATGTGGTAAGCTATATTAAAAATGGCATATTCAATTATCGAATCACAGTTTGGATAAGCTCAGAGACACACATTAAATGCACATACACCAACTGCTACTGTGACTGCTATATCAAGCAGGTAAGACAAAAAATGAATTACAGCTTTGAACCTTACCAGAACAGATCGAACAAGGCCTTGTTGTTACCACCCAACGAGTCGTAAATGGTTACAGTCCTGGACATAACACTTGCAACCAGCAAAACCCAGTGATTGTTGCCTTTACATTGCGGCAGCATAAGTAGATCATACATATTGAAGTGCACCTACAAAATGTGGAATTATAATGTACCTTAAACAATGTATACATTACTAAACAGTGAGAAATTTGCTCAAATTACTTCAAAGAAGTATAGTGGCATGCTAGAATCAAGTACAGTTTAAGTTAACAATAAAACAAAAGATTGTCAGGCAATATGGTACTCCTGGAACAACTTTGTAGAGGTCATCATTTGCAAAGAACATGTAGAATTTATGAAGAACCACCACTTTTACATAAAAATTCATGTTATGTAAAACGAAGACTTTGGCATTCATATCTCACAGACATATCAAGTCATTACCACTGCCACCTTCATCAACATAATTATTGGACACATAGAGAACTACTACATACAAAATGTGGTAGCCCTAGATCCTAGAGTTAAGGACAAGAATATTTTTAAAGTTTTCACAAAATAAGCAAGAAAGAAGTGTATATAATGTTCAATTTTGTGACCCGCGGGTCAGGGTCAAATTTGACCCAAAGGGCATAATTTGAACAAACTTGGTAGAGGACTATAAGGTGTCACTACATACCAAATTTGGTAGCCCTAGGCCCAATGGTTATGGACAAAAAGATTTGTAAAGTTTTCACAAAATAGACCCTATATAAGCATATGTTAAATTTTGTGACCCTCGGGGCAGTTTCAAATTTGACCCCAGGGGCATAATTTGAACAAATTTGGTAGAGGACTATTAGATGTCTCTTCATACCAAATTTGATAGCCCTATGCCCAATGGTTATGGATGAGAAGATTTTGAAAGATTTCACAAAATAGGCCTTATATAAGCATATGTTCAATTTTGTAACACCAGAGCAGGGTCAAATTTGACCCCAGGCGCATAATTTGAACAAATTTGAAATAGGTTCATCCAAGGAACATTACTGAGAAATTTCATCAGAATTGGACCAGTAGTTTAGGAGAAGAAGATGTTTAAAGGAAAAGTTAATGCACGGACGGATGCACGCAGGCACGGACGGACGCACGCATGGCGGACACAGGACCATGACATAAGCCCCACTGGCCTTTGGCCAGTGGAGCTAAAAATCAATTAAGGAAGGGAGGGAGCACCCCTCCCTAACCCAACCATAAAGGCCCCTGGGCATCTGAAATATGATCACAAGCACTAATAATCATATTATAATGCTAAAACCCTGTCACCACTGTCGATAAATTGGAAATTGTTATGATTGTGAGATATAATGTAAACATTTGCATACAGATCAATATTTTTTCTTCAAGCCAAACACAAAATAACAATGCAAAATTAAAGTTTTAAAGGTTTTCAATGGGTACAAATAGGGTATTTATCTGGACATTGGAAAAGTTGAAATACATGAAAATATCATCAAACAACTTAAATGTATTTCATTGTTAAATATGTTTTTCTTGATTTTTCTCCAAACTTTACACAAATATAGATGATTTCAAAAATAACTAGAAATCTCCCGGCAGAGGCCGACGTGTATCCCCACGCCGCATGTTTGACCCAGGGGTGCCCCAGGGTTGGTAATGGGGCTATGCATAGTTGAGATTGAACGTATTGTCATAAGAGAAGTTCGGTATCAATTATATGTGAATCGGTGTAGAAATGAAGAAATTATAGTAAAAGGCAATTTTGGGTGGGCGTGGCCTATGTGGGCGGGGTGCCCCAGGGTTGGTAATGGGGCCATGCATAGTTGAGATTAACCATAATGTCATAAGAGAGGTTCAGTATCAATTTGAAGTGAATCTGTGTAGAAATGAAGAAATTATAGTAAAAGGCAATTTTGGGTGAGCGTGGTCTATGTGGGCGTGGCCAATGTGAGCGGGGCACCTCAGGGTTGGTAATGTGGCCATGCATAGTTGAGATTATCCGTATTGCCATAAGAGAGGTTCAGTATCAATTTGAAGACATTCGGTGTAGTTTCCGGTGCACTCAAAATGTGCAGCTCGATGAGATACACATGCATGCCAAATATCAAGTTGCTATCTTGAATATTGCAAAAGTTATGACCAAGGTTAAAGTTTTGGGACACACACACACACACACACACATACAATGACAGACAGGCCAAAAACAATATACCCCCGATCTTTCTATCCGGGGGCATAAAAATGAGTAAAAATCTCTGACCCGGCCCCACCTCAACCCACATAACTTTTGATCCAGGGATCAGATCAAAATTCCAAATAGTGCAGGGTCGCACATATGCTCATAGCTACCATGTGTGTACGTTTCAAGGTTCTAGTGCTTATAGTGTAGGAGGAGAAAGTGGCCAGGACGGACGGACAGATGGACGGACGGAAGACAGAGATAACCATAAAATCCCCGCTTTTTCTCTGAAAAGCGTGCGGATAATGAAGCCTAAATGAAAATTTTTCTCAAATTTTAGATGTTAAGTTATGGCAACAGCTTTGTTTGTATTGCATAGGGAAAGGGTTCAAGTTTTATAAATGAGTAGGGCCGTTCTGTCAGATGTAACCACTTTTTCACCACAAAAGATGTTAACCAAATGTTTTTTGTTTTTTTTTATAAATGTACATGTCTTTTGCACGTAATAAAATCCCATTTAAACATGTTATCAATATTTTGTGTGTTTTGTCAACATGCAGTATGTTCTTAAGCAAAATTTAAATACAAAATCAGAAGTGTTCTAAAAAAAATTATGGAAAAAATTGAAATGTTCATGTTTTTTAACACACATTTTTCAAAACTATACTCCTAAAAGTTTTTTTCCTGGCCTCAAAGCAGTGTATCTTAAAGTAAAAACTCAGATTTATCAAAATATAGGATGGCCTTCAAATATATGTGAAGTTTCTTTTTTATTATATAAGAAAATCTGCAAAAACTAGCTTTTGCCAAAACTGTATACAATTTTCAAACATTTGTACACTTAATTGGGACACTAACATGACTTTTGTATACAAGTAAAATAAGAAAACCATTCAACATATATAAATACTTTTTAAATTTTTATTACATTTGACTATACTAATTAATGTTTCCCCCAAATAATGTTCTGTGCTAGAAGGTCCGTTTGATGATTTAAGGTTGATGTTTAGAGATTTAAGGTTATTTGTACTTGACAACTTTAGTTTTCATTTATTCTACGAAATACCCAAACAGTCAGTAATATAGAATACAAATTAAATTGGCATAAAATATTCTGATAAAATTATAAGATAAGTTTCAGGGAACTTGAATTGTTTGCTGAAAGGATCTAGCATGATTTTAGGCCAAATCTGTACACTAGGGACATTTTCAAAATGGATGAAAATCTGAAGAAAAATAGCATAACTTTTATATGTATTTCATTTGAGGTATTTTTGTGGCCCTTAGTATGTTTATAACCGATGGGATATCAGAGGCATAAGGAATCTCCATAATTATGCAGTGTGTCATAGATCTGTATTTCCCATAAAAAAACACATATTTCACAAATTGCAGATACATTTGACCTGGTTTTCAATATATTTCACATAGTTGTATATATTTGACTTTGGTTTCATAATTTATCTTGTTCTATATAATAAAGATCTATTTGACATTGCTCTCTATATGCTGGAGATCTATATGCTGGGCATTGTTCTCTATACAAATGGATAGCATACCTTGTTCTCTAAATACCAAATGATGTTCTCTACATATTAAACATTGTTCTCTATGGCATTGACCTTGATCTTTAAATATAAGACATGATGCCTCTTCTATATGTTGGAATTTGATATCTATATATAAGACATTGCTCTCTATACTTGAAGTTGATCTAATATTGTGTTCTCTATATATTGGACGCTTTTCTATAAATATTGAACATGGCTCTGTATACAAAATACATGTTTATATTTTTTTTATAATATTTGACCTCGTTTTCTATAAAAATATGTGTCTTGTTCTGATAAAACTGGGCTAAATTCATGTGCGTAAAGTGTCGTCCCAGATTAGCCTGTGCAGTCCGCACCGGCTTATCAGGGACGACACTTTCTGCTTAAACTTGATTTTTGGTAAGAAGGGACTTCCTTCAAACTAAAAATACCATAAAAGCGGAAAGTCTCGTCCCTGATATGCCTGTGCAGTCTGCACAGGCTAATCAGGGACAAGACTTTCCGCACATGAATTAAGCCCAGTTTTCTCAGAACAAGACACATATAATTCACTGTTCTATATTTAGACCTTGGTCTCTATATATTAAACATTATATTCTCTATATATTGGACCTTGTTCTTTATAAATTAGACCTTGTTCTTTTTATACTTTATACATTAAACACGATGTCCTCTTGCTTGACCTTCCTCTGTAATACAATATATCCTCTATATATTTTGGTAATGTGTCATTAAAAATGAATAAAATAATAATAAGTGCTGTACCGTTGTTTATCGAAGGTTTTAACATGGTTTTTAGTTTAGATGTGTAGGAATTGTACCACAAGGATGACAGTCTGCATTGTTTAATTATAAGTGTCTGAAAGACTTTGTCATCCATCATATTTGACATTTGACCATGTTCAACTTTTATTTTGGCTTTTTTTTCAGTTGCTTTTGAATGCTTTATTAAATCGAAATTTAATCATTAATTCTGCTATAATGTATGTTTGTTTTCACTTTCTGGAGGTTTATAAGAAAAACATTCATTTTATGTCCCAAGTGTACATGTACAACATTTAATAACCAACTTCAGGCTAACATTGAAGATTATTGGAGAAACATTTTGATTAAAATTGACATTAATTTGAGAAGAGGAAATGTATTTTTGTAATAATGTTATGGTAAAGTCAAATATACTTCCCACACATTATCATTTATATGCTTATATTTTTCTTCTGAAGACAAAATATAGAGACATACCCATATAATAAGAGTAGTTCACCCCCAGAGTGAAGAAACCACCTTTTTCTCTTGGAGATTACACCCTTCTGTGTACTTCTTTCCAGAAAATTAGTGCCTTTGTTTATTTTTTAAAAGCTATAACCTGTCCATCAAACATGATACAAATTTCGTACACTTGGGACAATACGATATTTGTCTTGCAAAAAAAGTTCACAAGGTTTTGGCATCAAATTTTCAGTACATCTAGTGATAAGCATTAATGGTTTGAAGAAAATGATGTAAAACCTTGAAAATTCTATCTTATGAAAAATTTAAAATAACTTTTTTGCAAAATGTACACTTGGGACAGGGACAAATTCTGACCACATTTAGTATTCAGCTGTTCAAAATTTACATGAACAAATAATTGTATAAATACCTGTACAAATGTGTAGAAAAAACATGTGACATGTTAAAGGACACTTTTTGCCTATAAATATTGAAGAACTTTATGACGCCACCTCTTAATATACGTGAAGAGAGTTGAAAATTGTGGCACAAAATTTACAAGAACATCATTGCTTTGAACACTTGCTACAAGAGATATCAACCTAAGTTATAAGAAGCATTGTTTTATTTTTCTTAAAGCATATGCATTTTTTTATTCATTAAATGATGACAATACCTAATATTTCTGAAAGTTTTATTGAAGTATAGAATTGAAAATTGCCTTTAACATAAAATGTCACGCAAAACCAGTACACTTGGGGCAATTTTAAGGATATTTTTCAATATATTTTGTTAATGAAGCAAGTTATTGAGAAGAATTTTCACATTTAAGTTAATCACATGGAAACACTTCTGTAAGATAGAAAAAGAACTCAAACATGCTTAATGGTAAGAAAATAAATGCATTTTTTATTTAGGCTTCATTATTTTTTAAATCACCCATATATGATGCGGCATTTGTCTTTACGGAATATAAAAAAAATCAATCATTTTTACCCAGAAGTTGGCGCTGTAATAAATTTGCTATTCTGTGTGTTCCTTTACCAAGCTTGATTAGGAATTTTTGAAAACGAGCCATGGAGATTTTCTTTTACCATTAAAAATAATAGTTCACGGATTCAAACCATAATTCCTGATTAATATGTTGCTACAGTGGATTCCTGTTCTTAGCATACCATGTCAGCAAAAAATATGCTAATAACAGGAATATGCTATTAACAGGAACACACATTTTAGCATAAATATAGCAACTGGGGGCATACAATAAGTCAAATCTGTTAATAATTGATCGTCAAAGTGAAATTTAAATTCAACATTGTATATGATTGATGTTTAAGATAACTATTTATCAAATGGAATTGTATTCTAAGGTGTTTGCGTTTGCATTTGAGCATATTTTTGCAGATTTAAAGCATATTTTCTTGGCATTCTGAGAATGTTATATGCTATAAAGACTTTAAGTGAATTCTGAATATTGGGGTTAAAAATTAAGCTATTAATAGAAGAAAAATACATTAACATTTAAGAATTAATCTGTGATATTCTATATGCTAATAACAGAAATATGCTATTATCAGGTATGCTAATAAGTGGAATCCTGAAATTATTCTTCAGTCTGACAGAATTGTGTAGCCTGTCAGACCAAACATCTGACAGATTATTTCACATTTTGCGGTGTCTGACTTGGCTTCTCACTTTTGAGTCCATGATGCAAAATGTTTTAGATTCAACACTAGTTTCCTCAACCTCACGACACCAGAGCTACTGTGATGCAAATATACTTAAGTGGTATAAAGAGATATTTTTTCCCCTGCAAATTGCGTTTAGTTCCTCACTTCTGGTTAAAAACAAACCTGTTACCCTCCGATTGACTGTCAATTTAAACAGCAAACTCCAATACATATTCCTGTTTGTTTTCTTGTATGAAAATGTCCACAACATATGGGCGTAGTTATATGGGGACTGAATATTCAAATACATGTAGGTTAAGAAGTACAGTAAATGACATGACAAAATGCTGTTAGGACATATCATCATCCTTAATTCTAAACCAGCTATACATGACATTATTCTTAAGAGGGGCATTTCAGAATAAAGATAAAAAGATACAAACGATTCGCAATGGAAAAATTATTTCCTGCAAATATTTTTTATCGAAATTATTTCCGTCAAGACATGTTGTACAATAGCATGCCATGGTTAAAATGAGTGTGTAATACAATGCCTAAACTCTTTCTGCAAAGTTTGGGAAGTCTGCTTTAGGGACATTTAAATGGAAGAACAGATGAAAGGTAACTCATTATAGTGCCACCAATGTAATAATTATGCAATTTTTTCGCAGTTCAGAGCTGAAAATAACATCCCAGAACTTAATTATGCACTGCCAAGTTATTCAATAAATAGTAAATTGTAAACATTTCAATTATGAAAAATTAAACAACTTGTAATTCAGACACAACTCACATTTTACCTGTTGTTAGCTTTGAACAAGCTTATTGGCCTCGGTGAAAAATAATTTACATTGAAATTGAGAAAAGTCCTCGAGAACTCAGTGCCCCAGATAATTATTTGGGAAATAGGGTTTTCAACCATTGATTTTGAAAAATGGGGTGATTCCATTCTTCATATAGAGTAAAATGAGTAATAAAAATGCATACCTTAAAATAACTGTAAACTATCATCATAAATTTTAATAAACTGATGTTTCTTAATATCTTTAATCCTTGAAACTGTCCATGATATAAACTTTAAAAAATGTTGACAATTTCTAACCAATGACATGCCTTTTTATACTTTTGACAGGTTTGTTAAGTCACAGACTTTCCATCATGTTTTTTGGATGTCAACTCAACTGCTGTATACACAGTTTCTAACAAAATCGATAACACGAATGATTCGGCACTTATTGGCTCTTGCTTTCTTGATTCGAAAAAGTTTGCGATCGGCTGATATTTTGGCGCAACAATCTCGGACGTCTTTCGACCTCTCTCTGCTATTTTTATTTTGCATCGTAATAGAAACTGAAAGTACAGACCCTTTACAAAAACATGCACAATGAGCGACAAATTAGGTCAGATTGAAAACGCAAAGCGTTTGAATAACTATGACCGTTTGCTGAGCTTGCTGAATGTAAGCGTCACCGCGTTACGATAATAATTCCAAAGAGAAAATACCTAAAATGAGCAAAGCATTTTTAATCGAAGTTTTGTATCGTTAATTTGACGAATTTGCGTAAAAGTCAAATTGGTTGCGTTTTCAATACTCATGATATTGTATTTCTTTGCATTTTTAAACATTTTAATAGGGTGAAAGACGCAGATACACAGCTTATCTGGGGCACTGAGAACTGGTTAACAGACATGATATTTTGCCTTTTTGGATAATTGTAAAAGTTAGAACAGCAGATATACATGTATGGGGAGAACGAGAAACGTAAACAATGTTAACCAGAAAGGCACAATAACAGGCAATCGGCACCTGTGTCGGAAGCAATTATTAATAATCATTAAGAAAGTAAATCGATAGAAACAGAGAACCTACACTTGCGCACCCTTTGAGCCATTCTTAATCTTATCAGTCATAGTCGTGATTTTCGCAAAAGTTTTAACAGCCGTTAGACATTTATGATCGATTTTCTTATTAAGCGAATGGCAACAATTTTTTTATCAACTAGTTTGCAGCCAAAACATAAAGCACTTACCGCGTGTCAATGTTAAACTTTAAACAGGTCGTCACATAAACTTGCAGAAGATGTGAAAAAGGTACCATCATGGCGGCAGCCATTTTTTCCAAACAAACCAGTTTCGCACCAAACGGCAAATATAACAAGAGTTCTGATTGGCTAATGCCATAATCTAAAAATAAATGCTGGTCGAGCAGGATTTTTCTGCTCGAGCAGAAAAATGCTGGTCGAGCAGTAAATTTGCTACTCGAGCAGCATTTTTTTCTGCTCGAGCAGAAGTTAAAGTTTCGACCCCTTTGGTATCCCATACGCGGCGACGAACTATATATTTAACATGATATATCGCCTTTTGGGCAACCTACACATTGTCGTGCAATAAATCGTGTATCGTGTGTAGCCCTTGAGGAAGGAAGGGCGAGATTATAGATCGCACTATCGGGATTCCGTAAAATAAACTGAAAGGAAATAATATATACCGCCTCCTGGGCCTGGCGATTAGAGTTTGTTTTTGAGCCGTTTCGGCATGACTTTAACTGATCAGGCCGGTAGTTTACCTAGCAGCTTTTTACAATGCCTTCTTGCAGACGTCCATGAATATAGGATACTGAAAGTTAAAAATCATCTTCATAGACGATAAATAAAAACACAATAAAACTGTACCAGCAGGAGAGAAACTTAACAGAAAGACAGACTCTTTTATCAATTGCCAAAAAATAAATTAACCCAACAAACTGATTATTTGAAATTCGTTTTAACCGGGGATGAATGTCACAATTTACACATGATCTTACCCCAAAGGTATAATGTCTTTAAAATCAATAAGAAAAAAAGTTGAATATATGACAATATGCTGTGTTAAAATTTTCTTATTGTGTGATGACGTATTGCTGGTAACCTTCCAGAAAAGTTTGCGGAAAAGCACACGTTTCTAGTCACTACCAATTCGCAAAAAGGTTCGTGTATTTATACGGGATGATGTCATAAAATTGGACTGTATCTGTGAAAGTGATAAGACCCCTGAAGAAACATAGACGCGTGCGTGCACAGCTGACTGAAAGAAGATCCTTCTCGTGACAATCAGGAACTGTGCGAAAGCGCGAAAAGAATATTTAGATATTAAAACACTGGTACAGTCTCCTTGTTTGTGTACATGTAAGTACACCCGAACGGCTGACATTTATTGCTTAGCTTTATATGATAATTACTCTAAACCTCAGAAGGAACCCATTAGCAGCAATCGCAACGGGTTGATAACACCTATTTTCCTCTTTAAGTTAGTGTGTCGGTTAGACAAAAAGGAAAGGGGCGTGACGAACGCAAGGACTCGGATAATAATGGTATTAGATTGGTAAAATTATTATAGTAGAACTGGTTTTAAAATAGGTCAAGCAATATCAAGTTGATATGAAATACAGATTGCTAAATACAACAATATATGCCTATTGTATAAACAAAGATAACTCGTATGAAGCGGATAACCTTGAAACAACTATTAGGTTTGGTTATCTTTTACGAATAGCGATTACACAAACACTTAAAACCGAACATGTTGTAGTTAGACAATGTTTTGGATCTTGTATATATAGGTTAATGTACTGTTATATAGGTTACTGTTGTTTACAGTCAGAACATTCCATATATATGCTGCTATTGATGATGATGATAGTTATGCTCAGGTTGATGATAAAGATGATGACGACGACGACGCTGATGATGATTATGATAACAATGGCTACATTGGTAAAACATAACATTAGATTTTGCTCTTAAGCTTTCCAAGTTCATATACCATGCTGAAAAAAACCCAAACGTAAGTAGCTCAATATTCAACGATTATGTACCCGGGGTACATTGTAGTATACTTCTGAAGAGTAGCCGGGGTACGTTTAAATAGTACCTGAGTCGAGTCGACAACGAAAAATAAGCCTTTATAAATAAAGCTGGTGAAAATCAACGCAGATAATCTTGCATTTATGTAAATGTCGTTTAAATGTCTATTGAGCTATATTAATTCTGAATTCGTACTGTTCGTATTCGGCGATTAATCAAAAGACCCAAATCTGGTCGCTACTAAAAAGACATAGGAAGATATATTTCCAACAGTGTTTGCATTATTTGACCATTTTTCACCATGAATATTTTCTCTCTGAAAAGCAACTTAATAATTGCTAAGTGCTTTAATTATTTTGCTCGGATGAATGCGAAGTTTTCATTCTTTCTTGACAATTATTATAAACTATTTGATACTTATTATTTTTAACAAATATTGTTATGTTTGATTATTCAACATGCATATCTTCAAATAAATACTATATTGTACAAAGTTCTTTGTTACACAATGGGGCCGTTTTGACCAACTTAAAAACTGTCTTTGGGGCCGTTTTGACCAAAGTGGTGCCGTTTTGACTATTTTTGACTAGGGGCCGTTTTGACTGGGGCCGTTTTGACTGTAAACCGTGTACACATATGCACTGACCTTGACAGTGTTTCGTTTTAAAGTGTGTGTTTATTCCATACATTTTACTGTTCAAATAGTTGACTTATAGTTATCATTGTGACTTACATACTTCAAAATGCTTTTTTGTTGTTGTTAAATCGTTCATAAAGTTTGATGAATTTCCTTAGCAAAGAACTATTTTGTTGTGTACATGCAGCGCTTTTCAGTGGCGGTTCTACGGTCATGTTTTAAAGGCACTGTACCAAGTTTGAGATGTTTAATAACTGCGTATTACTATAATTAAGATGAAATCAAGTGGAAACAGGATAAATAGAATACATGGTAGGTGCCGGGATGGAGAAAGTTTATCCGGTTCGGCACGAAAATGAAAATAGGGCTAGCTTTATTTTCATTTTCTAAGCCTCACCGGATAAACTTTCTCCATCCCGGCACCAACCATGTATTCTCTATACGTCTGATAAAGAACTAACATGCAATTTGGTAAAGCCTACAAGGACACTTTTAATGTCACGCTTAAATTAAAACAAACTATTTCTGCCAATACTTTATAATTGCAAAACTATAACAATACTGAAAAGTTTCATAATTTTACTACTATTCAAAAGAAATGCAAGTAGACAATATTACAAATTAACTACAGCATGTCGATTTTAATTCTATCACTAATTTTTTATTACTCTAGTTTACGCATGCAATTGATAATTAAAATTTTATAATTAGATGTATCATTATTTTTATTGAAGCTTTTCTGCAGATAATTATACGGCTAATGCATAGAGCTCTTTGTTGTGTCGAATTGTCTGTCGTTCAGTCTTCGGACAATCTTAATTACTTTGATGCTAATGATGCGTTCTTTTAAAATGTAAATAAGTGTGTTAATGCATTCTTTTGGCACTTAATATTATATTTTTTAAATATTATTAAGGTGTTGTTTTTTTAGTTTCTTCTCGATTTATTGACTAAACAAGTCTTGTTATCCATATGCTTTGCATTAGCTGTAAGCAATGCTTTTGACTACCAGTGCATTGCGCATGCGCGAAAATCAGGAATCAAAACAATAACAATGAACTGGTCTATTGAACCTTAAGGCCAATGAATGAAATCTCTCGGTAAAGAAAACATATTGCATAACTATTAAAACCGTAAACTGAAAATTATTATTACAAAAATTAACTTCGCTACAAACGTTTCATAAAAACCAACAGAAAATTCTCATGTTTAAAATTAATACAATATTCTCAATGACTGGAATAACACCGAACTGACATACAGAACGTGTTACGTACTGTTTACATTTGATACCAAAGGAACTTTTTTTGTACACATACGCACACGTAACAAATAGTGCGCCATAAATATTAAAATAAATTAATAAAATAAGTTAATATAATAGACTTACTTAGTAAGTCCAATCGCACATTTTAAGGTAACACATTCACATTAACACATCCACACACAAAACATCTACAAAGAACAGTTACGGGAATTACTGGCGACGAAATTTATATTTAAAAGTACACATGTCACGTGGTGTGTACCAAACGTCACATAAACACAGCACTGAAACACGCATATTTCTCTTACTAGAATGTGCAGTGTTGATACACAAATCCGCGCGAGCTGTACTGTATATTCTAGCATATAATGTCATGGATGCCTTTCAAGTGCAGCAGAAGGTCAATATGCACAGCAGCTCTCATTTAGAGGTTCAAGGGAATACACAATTTTATATTTTGGGCACAAAATAAGTACTTTTGACTAATTTTATGGTGGCAATCTGATCAAAATGGGAGTTCCTAACCGAGCCAATGATGAAACAAATGCCTTTTTTTGGGGGGGGGGGGGGGTTAGACTGGATGGCAAGGTTAAAATGAACAAGATACATATATGTAGGCAAGCATTATAAGCTTAGAAATGAGGTTCCATGTAGTATCAGGGGCAGAAAGGCAGCAAAGAGCAATTCAGGCTTCTTCTTCTAGGGACACAGCTTCCCGCATAATTCTCAACACAACAAATATTGATCCATGTCACCTTTGTATACAAAGACAAGTTAATAAGGTCAAAACTTCCCTTAAATCACTGAATGAGACAAGCATGTACCAAATAGAAAACATAAATGGTTGCTGAAAGTGACACATTTTAGCAAAAAGATCCCTCTAAGGCCACAATTAAAATATTGTTGGTTTGCCCTTTACCGACCCTAGATTTTACAGGTGGGTAGGTAGGTAGGAAAATTATTTTATTTTATTTTAGAAATTATATTTTTAATACACTAATAGTCTATGAATATTTATAACACTGGTATTAAAGCACAGTTGCAGTGAAAGAAGTCCTATGTAGCTTAACCATATCTTGTTTGCTGTTTTCTTGCATATATTAATATCAAATGCATGCTTGTGTGTTATTACATCAAATATGTGTTCAATAAATGATGTTAATTGCCCTGAATGTAAATAAAATATCTACAATAAGGAAAACATCAATACCACTTATTGTAACAAGATATTTATAAATTATGATATGCCAATGTAATTGTATCAACTATCATGCATGGGTTTTGGTTACTTCGGTTTGCAGTAAGTATAAAACTATTTAAAATCAGTTTTCACTTGAATGAATGAATGAACAGTAAAGCAAACCGTTTAAGAAGCTATAGAACTAATTTGACTGACTGTGACAACCAAATTTAAACAAAATAAATCGTTTCAATTTTTCATATAAGTTCTAACTTCAGGTTAAAAGCGAACATAGATTAACATGTGCAAATATGTACTTCATTTGAAAACTGTTATCCATTTCAAACAGAAATCTTCCGTTAAATAATAATAAAAACAAAATCTTCAAAGCACAAGAGATGCTGTGCTTTTAATTTGTTTAGATCGTATTCACAATTGAACAGAAGTTTACATGTTGACCTTCATTGAAGATTAACACTTTCCGCCATTTTCATGATTTTGATTGTTTTGACAGAAAGCGAAAATCTCTTCTATTTCCTGTGCAAAACAATTTTAAAAACTCGTAAATTAATTTCTTTTTACTGAAAATAGTTATAAAATTTATGTTTAAACCATATGTGATATGAAACCATGCATGACATGTCTTTAAAAACATAATGATTTTGAAATCGGAACCACATGTACTTTATTGTTTTAAACAAAATGGCGGACTAAGTTGACAGTTTATAGACGCTTGCATAATTGCGCAACTCCTATTATTCCAAAATATTGACTACAGTATATGTCATTCACAGCTGTTGATAATGACTCTTAACACTTCCCATATACATTTGGTTTAAAATCATATCTCGCAATATTGAACGCTTAATTGCAACAACCAGTTTTGAAAAAAAGTCGCACATAAATCAACCTTTACAACAATAATTGTTGTGCAGACACCTTTTTTAAACAGAAGATTACTCCACAATGTCGGATATTCACGTAAAAACAGTCATTTAATGAGCGAACGCATGCAATACATCATTAAGTCAATATATAATTAAGAGCGGTGTATGCACATATTCGTTATTGAACATAGTCCTCTTAATTAAGCACAATATATTTAAAGAACATACTTTTTTCTCGTCGATGATAGAAGCTTGTCACCGTTCGCCAACCAATTTCACTCCTCTGCACTTAACCTACTGCAAGATGGCTAAACTTGTCGAACGTTTCCATTCGCACGTACACCACTTTGACGGTTGGGATTGGTGGAATGTTTAAGACTTCCTAGTCAAAGATTATAGTAACAAGTGGGTTGTAAGCGAAATAAACAATACAGCCTTGTGCGTTCCGGCCGTTGTACCATTTACGCCCTTAGTCTTAGTTGAAATGACAAGTGATACTTAAAACAAAACTGCGATTGCTATAAAGCGGCCCGTACATGTGTAGAAACCGCGCTCTATGAAACGGTTTTATTGAATGTGCGTGAAGTGTCGTCCCAGATTAGCTTGTGCGGTATCCTTCGTGTGTTTTTAAATGCCTGTAATTTAGTATGTGTTTGAATAGATTTTAACAGAATTAATTTGTGATTACAGGTTTTCATGTTATAATGTTAAACAAAAATGTGCACATTTATCATAATTTTTATTCTATTTGTCTTTATTTTAAAATATGTGTTTAAAAGCGGGTGCTATTTAGTGTACATTGGCTTTTTGCACAAAATGAAATTGATATCTACCTATGGGTTTGTGTGGGTTTGTGTTCGAGAGTGCAGTAATTTTCATGGAATGAATACTGGGTATAAGGATAATTAATAGAATGTAAAAAACTTAAAAAGTCGATCCAAA